>NC_139708.1:21323898-21611398 GCF_964188405.1 Protomyctophum parallelum | reverse complement strand
TTCTTTTATTTCTTGATTGAAGTTACTGAAAGAATCATTACATTTTGGTTTAATTCATGCTTTTTTGGGAACGTTTTTTGAAAATGTTATGAAATAATAATAATTTAAAAACTAATTTAGGAAACAAAAGATTAGGGCACCCATAACAGTGTGTCCGCGACCCACAAATGGGTCCCAGTGTTTTGGGAACCAGTGGGCGGGCTACTGTACCTGTAGGTCAACGGAAGAAATGTAATTTCTGTCATTCTGTTTTTGTTATTGCCATTGCCACACAAATCACATGTCATGACATGTGATGTCATCCCTCATGTGGAAAACTCCTTGCAACTTTCATTATGTTGTCCAATATTGCAGCATACTGTATCTTACATCAATTTGCAGTGGCTATCGGGGGAGCCCTATTGTTAACATTCATGTGCCCGCCTACATGGTATACCTATCAATAATACATTTTACCATCTTCACCATTGCAATGTTTTTTTTTAAATAGCTCATCTCCGCCAGCAAACATTATTTCTCGAAACACACAAGACCGAAGACTAGGTTATATCCCATGACAAAAAAACGACAACCAGAAGTTGTCAATACAATTGTCATCTTGCAATGTGATTAGTTGGAAAGCGTGTCATGCTGCGCCATGATTGGCTGGAGGATTTGTCGTTGGCCAATAGCGGTAGTCAGTAAGTGGAAATGGGTGCAGTACGTAGTTCAGACTAGTCATTGATCCGACAAACGACAACCTCAAACCCTAACCTAACCATAACCACAAGCACGGGAGGAGCGCATGTCCGACATGCGGACGCATGTCGGACTAATGCTTCGTCGGAATTACATGCGGTCCCCAGTGGAAATGTCCATATTGCCTGCATGGTCCAGATAAGAACATCCTAGTGATTATCGGTTGTCGGTTGATAACATTCAAAGCGGGTGGATTGGCTGAATTCCGGGCCAGAGCCCTCTTTTTGTACATACCTGAGGGGTTTGTCCTTTGACGATTCATAGCCGATATTGTAGCCTACCCGGTGTGCAGGCCTAGGTTAGTAGAGGGCATATTAAAAATGAGAATGATCAAATATGCTGCTAATAATTCTCATTTTAGCTTTTAGGAGATTGTAATTTGTGACCACGTAAAATGTGTGCTTAAAGTGGTTAATTCATAATGCACTGTGGAGTGAAAAGTACAATATTTGCCTGTATTAGTGGAGTGAAAGTTATACCATACAGTCTAAGTCCTAAATATCGAAATTACTTCATAATCAAACCAAAATAGCCGATCTGCAAGCTCACAGATCTTGCAGAGCTTGTAGATCTGCTATTTATGTCATCAGCCATAGTCAATCTCAGACCTGAGCTCAAGAAATGTAACGGAACTGGTCCCCTATCGAAAAACACACAAAGAAGACGCTGTCGATGTTATCAAAATCAAGTCATTATAACATGATATTGTGGTTAATAATTGTTTCCTTGGGATGTACATGACACAAACATTACGGGAACAATATCACGACTTGCGTCGCTAAGTAA
The DNA here is from genome assembly GCF_964188405.1 of Protomyctophum parallelum. Classification (NCBI taxonomy): domain Eukaryota; kingdom Metazoa; phylum Chordata; class Actinopteri; order Myctophiformes; family Myctophidae; genus Protomyctophum; species Protomyctophum parallelum. The sequence goes on along the minus strand of NC_139708.1, from coordinate 21,609,874 downwards.
TGAAGCATGGACATTTCCACGTTCTGCTGCAAACAGTGGGTAAGTGAAGAGCTTGATACTGTACTGTACTGTACTGTACTGTACTGTACTGTACTGTACTGTACTGTACTGTACTGTACTGTACTGTACTGTACTGTACTGTACTGTACTGTACTCTAATTTGTAATTGACCTGTTTATCAGATTACCCTGAACAGCACACCGAGAAACCCCACAGCGACCAATGCAGAAATTAAATGAATGCTACTCGTCTCATAATTGCCAGTGTTGCAGTGAGAAAAAGGTTAGCCCTGCAGATGGCTAGTCCTTCAACACTTGGAGGAGACAGTATTGTCAGTGTTATACTGTCTGGAAGAAGAGATATTAAGTGGAATACCTTGTGCTGTTTTCATTTCTGTCAGTCTGTCTGTCTGGCGGTCTTTTATGCACAATACACTCGAGATCGAATTGGGCTGAAACATTCCATTGTGGTGGTGATCCGGGGAAGGTCATTGGCCATTGAAAGGTTTAAGGGTCTGACTCTAAAACAAGTTTTTATCATGGTCCTGTTTTTGGCTTTTCTGCCTGTATTGATAGTTTCAAGAGAAGATAGACAGTTAATAAGAGGGAGAGAGACATGCAGCAAAAGGTCGTCATGAACGGGACTCGAACATGTGACGCGCTGTCAGGTCGAAGCCTATATGTGGCATGCGCCTGGACCACTAGACAAGCGGGCGCCCATTAAAAGGTTTTAACTGAATGATCCACTCTAGTGAGCCATGGCATGTGTTCAGTTTCACAGTGTTCAGAGGCTTTTTCAGGTGCAATGAAAAAATACCAAATTGCCTGCGAGTGTCACTGTAGAGCAGGGGTGCCCAAAAGGTAGATCGTGATTGATCTACCAGTAGATCACAAAGAAAGGCTGTGCAGGTAGATCACATGACATGCCTCTAAAAATATAATTATATAATTTAAATATTTAAAAAAATCCACCTGCCACTTGAATTAAGGTGACTTGATTGATTGACATCAAAAAGTGCCTGTCAGCTCAAACCCACAATGCAAGTCTTTGTTTTCAAGTGTGTTGTGCGCAGATGTCGGTAGCATTATATAGTTATATATATTTTATAAAACCCTACCAGTTACATTTCCTCCCATCCTCCCCTCTATTCCTCAAGTGCGTCACTAGGTACATTAAAAAATAAAATCAGCGATGGGATAATACTGTTTTTTGGTGGGTAGATCTTGTTGAGCTCGTCATTTTCAAAGTAACTCGCAAGTCAAAAAGGTGTGGGCACCTCTGCTGTAGAGGGATTTTGCCTGTCAATCATCCTGTGCATCACAGCACTTTTCTGAGCCTATAGACCACAGAAAATCCACTGAATGTTCAATACATGTTCAGTACATGGCTTGCTTTCTAAATAGCCTATTGCACCTGCACAATATGTACCCTGCTGTATTATATACGTACCTCATGGCCATGAAAAGATAATTTTGCTGCAGGCTCTTGTTTTCATGTTTCCACTCGTGCGTGCGGCATGCGTGTGTATGCTTATGTAACTACCACTCAGCCAAAAGCGAGATATGATCAAGGGAGACATGATTATGCTTCTGGTCTTCTGGCAGGGCCACTGTGCTACAATTAAATGCAACATTGACATATGACATTACACATTATGACGACTGGACTGTATATCTGTTTAGCAGTGGTGGAAAGTAACTAAGTGCATTTATTTAAGTATTGTAATTTTGAAGTATTTGTACTTTCTTTGAGTGTTTCCAATACTTTTACTTCTACTCCACTACATCTCGGTTCCAAATATTGTACTTTTACTCCACTACATTTATTTGAAAAATGTAGTTCTTAGTTACTTTGTACATTAACCACTTCAGCCCTTTGTGTGTACATTTTGGACCATTTGAAAATAGCCGATCTACAAGCTCACAATGTGTTGCATCGCGACGCATTGTGAGCCTTGTAGATCTGCTATTTTCAAAAGATTTCTATTCAGTTGAAAACTTGAAATGGGACATTTCTGCACAAATCAAACGAAGCTCGCGAGTCAGTTCAGTCAGTCAATCTCAAGGGGGTGCTCAAAGGTGCATACTATACTCAAGGGGTTAACATATGCTGCATTACTATGTGGGCGTATAAGTGTGTGCAAGTCTCACATGTCATTCGCCGATGCGGCAGTCAGCTGACCAATTGGGCAGGCTACTTAAGCTCACTAGACTCCATGCTCTTCCTGCCTTCCTCTGCTCATGGTTCACGGTTGTATGTGATGTTTTCTCCCACCACCACCCCAGCACCACCGGTGGGCTCTGCTATCTATGCTCCCCATGGGGGGGTTATTGTATATCTCCCTGCTCTTTATGTTTTATGTTGTTGCTTAATCGTGCCGAGCAGGGAGAAATCCAGCAGAGCCGAACGCCAAGTCAAATATCATATGTACACTTGTTACTCATTCTGCAATAAATATTGGTTAATCTATTCGTGAGTTGTCTGACTGAACTAGTACTAGCACTAGTAACGTATTTTAATGCCAATACTTTTGTACTTTTACTCACGTAAACGTTGAATTCCGGACATTTACTTGTAACAGATTTCTATATTACAGTATTGATATACATTTGCTTAAATAAAACGTTTGAGCACTTTTCCGCCACTACTGCTCTTTTTAGACTCTGTGAAGTACCTGGAGTGCTCCGCCTTAACCCAGAGAGGACTGAAGACGGTGTTTGATGAGGCAATTAGAGCCGTGCTGTGTCCACCGCCACCAGCCCGGAAGAAACGCATCTGCCTACTTCTTTGAGATGTCCACCATGGCTCTAGCTACTGTACTGTCACACAGGGAAAGGGACTCAGGAATAACACGGAAAACTTGCCTTATGTTCAGTTGCGCTTTGCAGTACTTTAAAGCAACTATAACATAGTATTTTAAACTGTTTTATGTAATATCATATTGTCTATGTCCCTCAAACTTATTTCTAATGATTTGAGTCTAAATCATCCCTCTGATATAACCAGTCCATGGCATTTCTTTTTAGCTTCTGAAGCAGTTTTAGCTGCAGTACCACAATGTCCTGAGTTGGTGGGGGTGCTGATATGCAACTTATTTAATATTTGAGTCATTATAATACTGATGCTAAGTAAACCCAGGCTTGTTTCCATTTCATGCCAGCATGGAAAATCAACAATGGCGTACATTGTAAACAAAGTGGAACTGCAAATTTGACTGAAGAGGGGGAGTAATTATACAAAGTAGGGTGATACTGATGACATCACGCATATGACCAAATCAGTTGAGCTGTTCCTGAGAGCAATTTCCATAAAAGCCCCTATATGATGAAAGATTCTGATTGTTCAAAATTACGTTTTTGTGGGGATAGAAAATACACAGGGGAGCCCAAAGAACACCACATTTTTTGAAAATGTTAAATTTTATGTTATAGGTCCTTTAAAATCAGTGTTAATTTAACTCTGAGAAATGTAACCAAATGGACCATTATGACAACTTGGTGTGTGTGTGTGTGTGTGTGTGTGTGTGTGTGTGTGTGTGTGTGTGTGTGTGTGTGTGTGTGTGTGTGTGTGTGTGTGTGTGTGTGTGTGTGTGTGTGTGTGTGTGTGTGTGTGTGTGTGTGTGTGTGTGTGTATATGTATGTATGTATGTATCAATAGTATAGTAGTACAATAAAGGTTAAATAGTTAATACTGAGTGTGTCTAACTGAACTAATGTATTGTAATTACACCATTACTCAAACCTTTGTATTAGTTAGTGTATGAGTTAAAAACGATTATATTATATAATAAGATTACATGCCCACTTACTACCTACTTGGAGAGAAAGCAATTTGTATGGTATATTTTAATTTGCTGTATTTTTTAATTGCAGAATACAAATTAGAATATAAATCTATTGTTTCAGGTCTGCAGTTGTGGTGAGGTGACTGATATGTAGGTTTAAAACTGGTTTGTATTTCACAGATTTCGTGCAAATATTACACAATAAACTCACACTCTTACATACCTTTTAAATGTGATGTGTTGATTTCAGTGGAAAGAAATAGTAGCTTTAACAATGGCAGAAAATGAAAGCCTTCATGCTATGTGGCCTGACAATCATTCAATCAATTAATTCTGCACATTAATACCTGGAGGAGTTGTTTTTATCCATGCACTCACTGGCTTTTGTCTTTAAAGGAGTAGTTCAACCAAAAAAATAACTATTTTCTATCAATTACAGACCCCATGAAGCCTTGAATTCATGAAGATTCTTTTTTTTATCATTTAAAATAAGAGACCTACCGAAGACGTCAGAAGGTCGTCAAATTATTCGCTCAGGAATGTGACAAAAACTAAAATCTCCATGACTTAATTCAAGGCTTCATGGGGTAGATGTCTTTTCTTTTCGCAGATAAGTAAGCATGGGACCAAGGCTAGGTAGGATATAGAAAATAAGTAATTTTTTGGGTGAACTACATTTATTCTCAGTGGTAACTGCTTTTATTGGGTTTATTGCGACTAGCATTGCTGCATCCCGTGTTGTTTAATAAAAAGCATTTTTATCGCCCCGGCTACTTTTCTCAAACAGGGTTCGTTTGGGAAATTCACAGTTACACATTCGCATATTAGTCTGCATTGGCAGTGCGGTCAGCGTGCCTATATCGAACACACCGAGTGCCACACTCCTCCCGAACGATAGGGGCGCGTAGTTGAAAGCCAATGGCAAAAAACTCCTCGGATAAAAAATGCTTTTTATTAAACAACGCTGTACCAGCAAATTTGTAACACCCGTGGCACATGTGGCGAGTAGGCTACTTTATATTTGGAATCTGAATGTTTATGTACACGTTTACAATGTAGCGATCGCGTAAAACAGGCGGAAGTTAAGCCATGTGAAGTACAAGCGTCACGTGAACCATGGCTACTTGCACACCAGCTCTCCGGTTATGTGCTCCCCTGATTATAAAGCCCTGTTGCGGCATAGAAAAAAGTGTTACCACAAAAATAGGTGTTACCACATGACTACCAGAGGGGTACTAGTCCAGGCACTATCAAGGTACCACATCATGCATACGCGATTACGCGTAATGCATATGCGTAATGCGTATGCATATGTAACTAGAAAATTCGCAATTTAAAAAAATTGCAGAGTGTGGTTGCCGCAGTGGCTTACATATGCCCCTCCCACTAGTATTGCCAGCCAATTACAATTTCAAGTCACGCCTTAGATCATGCGTAAGTCATTCGGAGGGGATTTAACCCCCGAAATTCATGTTTTTGCGACAAACGGTTACATTTCTCGCATTTGCGGCGCCCCCTATGGATGAAAATGGAATTGCTATAAGAACTTGGTTGATTGAACCACCCCGGACATGTGATTGAAATGTGGGATGGATTGGACATTCCGTTCGTGATTTATGGCATTTTTTGTGATATAGGCCCCTCCTACTAACTTCGGAAGACGATTACGGCCGAACGATACGCACTTTCAAAATTCTGCGGCTCAGTTTTAATTGGATGGGTCCAGAGATCACGTGTGCCGATTTCTGTGAGATTTGGACGAAATCTGTAGGAGGAAAAGCAAAAAGTGTGTTTTGGACAAAATTCAAAATGGCGGAAAATCTATCATGGCGGAAATGGGCGTGGCCTATATGGGGAGATGCGTCATGACCCAAGGAATACAGGGAAAAAATAATTTTGATTTTACGACCTACGGTTCAAGAGTTATAAGCCAAAAGGTAAAGTGGGCTGTTATAGCGCCACCATGAGGCCGACCTATAAAATTATAATTTTAATTAATTTTAGTCATAATTAAGAAATATCCCTAAAAGTTTTGTAACTATAGTCATTACAGTCTCCGAGGAAAAAATACTTGAATGTGATTTTTTGCCTTTTCCCATTCATGTCAATGGGGAAATTTAATTCACTAATAAATTCATATCAATTAAACTATACAACATTTCTCTTAACAAAATACAAGCACACGATTCCCGATTTTTCCGGTCAATTTGACATATGGCTCAAGTGCGTACAGCGTACAGTGTGGGAGGTATAAAGCGTCAAAATAAAGACTACTCCAGTGAAAAAATAACTAGAAAGAGGCAATTCCGGGAAATTGCAAAGTGTGGTTGCCCACATCGCACCCGTCGAAAATGGAATCGCTTTTGTCTCTGCGTTGATGAAACCACCCTCGACATGTGATTCAAATTTGGGATGGATCGGACATTCCGTGCGTGAATTGTGGCGTTTTTTGTAAAATAGGCCCCTCCCACTAATTTGGGAAGACGATTACGACCGAACGATACAGAAGATCTAAATTCTGACTGTGCTGTTGAAATCGGATAGGTTGGCTGATATAGGCCCCTCCCAGTAATTATACCAGCCAATTACAATGTCAAGTCATCCTTTGTGATCATGCATAAGTCATTCAAAGAGGATTTCTCCCCCAAAATCATGTTTTTGCAACAAAGGGGTATAGGCCCCTCCCAGTAATTTTGCCAGCCAATTACAATGTCAAGTCACCCTTTGTGATCATGCGTAAGTCATTCAAAGGGGATTTCCCCCCCAAAATCGTGTTTTTGCAACAAACAGGTAATTGTTTTTGCAATTGTAGCGCCCCCTATGGATGGAAATGGAATTGCTTTTGGCTCTGTGTTGATTAGGCCATCCTAAACATGTGATTCAAATTTGGGGAGGATTGGACTTTCCGTTCGTGATTTGTGCATTTTTTTGTAAAATAGGCCCCTCCCACTAACTTTGGAAGCTGATTACGGACGAACGATATGGAATATCGAAATTCTGACTGTGCTGTTTTCATCGGATAGATCCCGAGATCATGTGTACCGATTTCTGTGAGATTTGGACAAAATCTGTAGGAGGAGGAGCAAAAAGTGTGTTTTGAAGAAAATGCTAATTTGCTGCAAATTCGTTCTAGACGGAAATGGGCGTGGCCTATATGCGAAGATGCGTCATGACCCAAGGAATCCATGGAAAAAAACATTTTGATTTTACGACCTACGGTTCAAGAGTTATACCCAAAAATGTAACGTTGGCTGTTATAGCGCCACCATGAGGCCGACCGATATAGTTCTAAGGTAATTAATTTTAGTAATTATTATGAATCTCTCCTCCAATTCTTGTAAGTATAGCCCTTACGGTCTCAGAGGAAAAAATATTTGAAAGTGAGTTTTTGCATTTCCCCATTCATGTCTATGGGGAAATTTAATGCACTAATTAATTCATATCAATTAAACTATCCAACAAATGTCTTATCCCAATACACGCACACGATTCCCGATGTAGCCCGTCGTTTTGACATATGGCTCGAGTGCGTGCGACAAAAACTGTGGGAGGTATAACGGGACAAAATAAAGTTTATCTATAATAAGAACATAAAGAATAATAAAAGGTCACAAAAACAATAGTATGGTTGCCTTCAGGCAACCACACTAATAATAAGTATAAAGTGTTACAATTACTAGAGTCTGGTTGCCCATTCGGGCAACCACACTAACTATACCACTCAGCCAAAGGCTTATCAAGGGAGACATTATTGGGCTTCTGATCTTCAGGCTACTGTGCTACACTTTTGTAACATTTGTTACATTACACATTATGACGAATGTATACGTCTTCTGTTTAGACTCAGTGAAGTACCTGGAGTGTTCCGCCTTAACCCAGAGAGGACTGAACTGAAGACGGTGTTTGACGAGGCAATTAGAGCTGTGCTGTGTCCACAACCCACCAAGCCCAAGAAACGAGGCTGCCTGCTTCTTTGAGATGTCCACTCCATTGTCCACCATGGCTACTGTCACACAGAGAAAGGGGCTCAGGGATCACACAGAATTTGTGTTAATTTAACACTGAGTGTAAAGAAAAAACAAAGAAACAGACCATAATGAACTTCAACTTCAAAGTTTATTGTCATGTGTAAAAGAGTAGGTGCAATTATCTTCTGTGCAAGCTATCACAAATTTTAAAAGACAATCAAGGAAACTCAAATAACAAGGTATGGTTTAATTAAATCACAGAAATAAGGCAGAGTAGGCCTACCTCACTTGTGCAAGTAAGAGACATCAACAGCAGGTATTATGTGTATAGGAATGGAGTACATTCCATTCTGTAGGATATATTACTTGTGCAATAAGAGACATCAACAGCAGGTATTATGTGTATAGGAATGGAGTACATTCCATTCTGTAGGATATATTCACAGTAATTACGGGTCCAATTTGGTTACAATTTATACATAATAAATTAACACAGGATTTACAGTGTATGTGGGGCTTAGACTGTTAAATTGTTTTCAAACAAGCCCTTACAGAGTTCACCAGCGTATATATTAAATAATGTATCGTAATTACACCATTCCTCAAACGTTTGTATTAGTTAGTGTATGAGTGTATGCGTTAAAAGGCTTTTATTTTATAATGTTAGATTGCATGCCCAGTAAATGCCTATTTGGAGAGAGAACAACTTATGCTATATTGTAATTTGCTGTATTTTCCTTTATTGTAGAATTCAAATTAGCATATAAATCTATTGTTTCAGGACTGCAGCTGAGATATGTATGGTTAAACTGGTTTGTATTTAACAGACTTCACGCAAATATTACACAATAAACTCACACTCTTAAATGCCCTTTAAGTGTGATGTGTTGATTTCAGTGGACAGAAATTATAGCTTTAATAATTGAAGAAAATGAAAGCATTCATGCCTTGTGGCCTCGATGTAAGTCTGCCATGACAATCATTCAATCAATTAAGTCTCCATATTCATACCTGAGGGGGTGTTTTCATCCATGCACTGCATGTTTCTGTCTTTAATTCTCTCATGAGAGGATGTGTCACTGACACTGAGTTTAAATTAATCTGCAGCATTGGTTGGACTAATGGATTGCACTTTTTTGTCTTGAATTCTGACCATGCAAATCCCTTTACAATGTACTTCACGTTCACCCATTCACACACGCAGATAGGCCTACGGTATGCATAAGCATAATGTAGAACTATTTCATTCACCGACAGCAGAGGCGAACATTCAAGGCCATCAAACAGTTTTGCTCTCTCTCTCTCTCTCTCTCCGCTGAATGGCATAAGCATCATCAAACAAATGTATTATCGATGTATTTATTTTGTCACCACCGTCAAAGTGCTGCAGGCTGAGTTTGTGTTTTATATTGTATATGTGAATACATATTCTCTTAAGATCTCACTGATGTTAGCCTCCGGGGTCATTTGTTGTTGCATGAACAAATGATCAAACGGCAATCTATCTCCTTAGTATGGCGTGAGCATACTACAATCACGACCCACCCTATCAGGGACATGAAAGGCATCAAACTAAAGTGCAAACACTGCTGTTCCAGTGCATCAGCACCCACAGTACAGAGGGTTTGTTCAGGTCAGCCATATCTGACACAATCCCCGGTGTTGTTAACCCATGAAGACCTGAGGACGATTCTACAACTGCCTTCTAAACAGTGGTTCGCAAACTTTTTCATGTCAGGCACCCCCAGAAGCAAAGATTTGAGTTAAAGATGTTTGCTTTAAAAAAATATATATATATTATTCAAATATTTATCCAAAAATATCAAGGTTTTTCAAAAATAGCAGATCTACAATTTCATAGTGCGGCACAAAAGTGAAGCGCTATGAGCCTGTATATCTGCAAGTGACGTGCTGAGGAACACCTATGGCGCACGGTGGATGGATTGGAGGTCCTGTCGGAATGGCGCTATGTCGAAATGGCACTATGTACATACATACAGTGGTGTTGTTTGGAATAAACACTGAATCACCCAGGAGGAAGTGGACTAAGAACCTATACCTTCTACACAGGTGAGTTCAATCACCTGTCAATCACCAAATATTTTACATTTCTTTGACTAACTTTTCTAGATGAAGGCAGAGGTGGGGAAAGACGTACAGTTACAGATGTCAGCCATGCAGTTGCAACTCACCTGTGTAGCAATCTGGTTCTTAGTCCACTTCTGTGTTTATTCCTAACAACACCACTGTATGTTTAGGGCAGTGTTACCGGCAGATTTTATTACCTGCATATAGTGTCACAGGCCAGGCCAGCCCGTGCCCTATAGACACAATGGTTGAAAGAGTTTAAAATGTTTATTTGTATTTATTTATACTGAAGTTGCATTGGTACTGTATGTTTGTCACCTGCCTCTCCTCTGCAGTGCTGGCACTCCTCTCTATATTGGAGGGTGCCAAGTACTGTAGAGGAGGGGGGGGGGGGGGTGATTGTTCCTGTGTGTATTATGTTTGGTCTTTATGTTAGGCCCTGTGAATTAATTGGGCCTTTGAAATATGTTTGAGTGTATATTCCTCTAAAGTATAGTAGTGTGGAAGATTACTCGTAGGGCTTAGTTGGCCGTGTGGTTGAGTCAATTGATTGCCACTTGCTGATTAGGGGATGGTTTGCCCCACCTGTATAAAAGCAGGATTGCTGCAGGTGGAGGCAGTTCAGTATTACCTGAGGCTAGGAGAGACAACAAGAAGAGCTCCAAGCCAGGACCTCATCGAAGGATAATAGCCTGTAACAGTCTCTCAAGATCGGTTGTTTTCTTAAAGTTTAGCCAGCAGGTGTATTTGTTTCCTATTTTAGGAAAATGTGTAAACAGAGATTACCAAGGCGAGGGATCTGGTGTAGAGTTATAAGAGGAGAGGACCAGGAACTCAACTCTGGGGGAATCCGGTCTAAAGAATCAGGTAAGAAGAGAACCACTTTAGTGTATTTCCTCTGTACCGGTTTGAAAAGGTGTCCAGGAGAACCTGGCAGTTAAATGCAGCAGATGGTTCAAGAAGAATGAGAAGAATTGAAGATGGGGAGGCAGGTTGAGCAGCTTGGAGTGCTTTATTGTGCTTATATATCTGTGAGGATGGTTGAAATCATGCAACTAGGAGCACATATCTTTGCTGCTGGGCAGAAACCTTGTATACATTTCAACTTTATCCATTACGTAGCTATGTGTGTCCCTGACTGGCTGTGTCTGTCTGTCCGAGCATGGACAGCTGAAACACCTCAGCAATACCACTGGATAGCACTATTGCGCAGCAGCACACACACACACACACACACACACACACACACACACACACACACACACACACACACACACACACACACACACACACACACACACACACACACACACACACACACACACACACACACACTTACAGACATACACTGCTAGTATCTTGAACACCAGTGGCAATAGCATAATGATGACGGAGACAGGTTTCACTTGCTCAGAGTTTTATTTTAAATTCAGCTAACACGTTACATGCAGATGTGTTCAATGTAGGTTCAGGAATTAGGAGTGGAGACCACACACCACAGCCACTCCCATTCTCAATAGAGGGTATGCGCGTGACATCATCGTACCTGGAAGTTATGCGGAACGCCCACTGAGTGGCAAAAAACTACTTTCTGACCTTGATAGCCCATTCACCTAAACAGAAAAGTCCTGTCTGATTGCATTAAACAATGTTAAATTCACAAACATTGCAGCTGTATGAAAAGCTTGAATTATCCTCTTTCTAGCTGCAAAGTTTCATAAGAGTCCACCATAGAAACGTTATGAGTTACTTTCTGTCAAGTAATGCCCTGTATTTTATTTTATTTTTATTTAAGTGTCAGAGTTTGTAAGTGCTTATTTTCAATAACACAACATTTTGCTGCCTCCTGCATTATGTGACATTTAGGTGGTACGCAGGACGGTTGAGTGATTTCCAACGAGTGCTTCCAAACTCAACACTCATGCTGCTCAATGTTTTGCCACTCAGTCTAGATTAGGGGGGCGTGTCCTGATGGGAAAATCATGCCTGTGCATATACTCTCTATTGCTACTCTACCACACTTGCCTTAATTCACTCATTAGCCACACTAGTCCCCATTCACAATGACCCTTATCCAGTATCCACTACACCTGCCACTCACCACAGCCAATAAATACACAGTATAAATACACCTGCGATCTCCTCGGTCGGCTTGTTTGTTCTGCTTCACAACAGACGAAACATGGGTTGTGTGTAGGGATGTCCCGATCACGTCTTTTTTGCTCCCAATCCGATTCCGATCATTTGATTTTGAGAATCTGCCGATACCGATATATATAAATTTTATAGAACACGTTTATGCCATATCATAATAGTAGCCTGCAATATCCCAAATCACAGACAATATCCAGTCTAATATCATGATATGGATATACCGTTAATAAGATACTAGGGATGTCCCGATCACGTTATTTGGCTCCCGATCCGATTCCGATCATTTGAAAATGACGTGATCGGCCCCGATTTCGGATCACCCGACCGGGACAAGCCTATGTTGTGAGTTCTGCGCTTGTAGATCGGCTATTTCTGCTATTCATTGCTTTAAAATTTGTCGTGTGCTTTAAAAGACTCGTCATCCCCTCGTAAAAACGATGGGCTGTTAAAAGTTGGGAAGCACTTAGGCCCCCGCCCTATGTGCTTTCTGAGGCTACTTGTGGCTAATGTAGGCCTACATACTCTCATAAACTACCAGAACAGAAATCGAGAAACTAAACTAACGAGTTATAGGAAAGAATAATGTATTTACTTCATAAATAATTTGCTAATCTGTTTACCTAACTCAGTATAGGCAGGCATTTTTTTTATCAGTAGGCCTAGGCCTATATACAATCCGGATAACAATTTGCGCGCACGCGTAAACACACGCGTATGCACGCACGCACACACACACACACACACACACACACACACACACACTCGCGGGTTTATTTTAACACCTCCTACTTCACTCTGGGGCGTCGGCAAGCAAGCAGTGAGCGGTTACCTAGTTACAGGGAAGAGTGTGGATCAGTAATGTAATGTCGGTGCACCACTCAGAGGACAGAGTCAGGTGGAAAAAGTCAGATAACGCATTGAAGTGGACAGACAGATTGTTTTGCTATGAGAGATAATTTAATAGAACTTAAAAGTAGCCTATCTCAGTTTATTTAAAACCCTGAGTTTCATAAATAGGCATTCCTGGACTAGACTTCGACTCTGAGAAAGTAACCTGGGTAAGTTCAAATCTGTTTGTAAAACATTGTAACAGGATTTAATTTATTTCCATACAGCAATATCTTTCAATAGCCCGACATTCGATTTCCTACCGGCTGTTGAAATGAGCCTATTGAAGCAGTTCAGTTTTCTACCTAGGTTTATTTCGTGGTAGCCTATAGGGCCTATGATATCGCAGCAGCATTAAAGATCTCGGCTCGGATCACTATAGCTTGCTACAGATGAGATGAGACAGATCATGATGCGAGATGCTTCCCAACACGTGCATGCAATGCATTGAGCGAACGGAAAATAACGTGGTCATAAGATGATGCCAGGCAGGCATATTTATTTACTACGTTACATTTTTATTTTAACACCGCAGTCATTCAGTAGGCGCACGGCAGTAGGCTACAATTAGCCAACTTGTGACTAAAGAAAACACTAATGAGAGACCTCAGACCTGTGTGATCATTCATGACAGACCCGTTTAGTTTCCTCCATGCGACGCTGAATTGTGTGCGTGTGTGTGCGTGCGTGCGTGCGTGCACATTTGGGTTTATTGTGTTAATTTGGGTTAATGTCTGTCAGTCAATACCTGATCATCTTCTTTCTGTCTATTTCTGTCTATTTATTAATAAAATGTCATTTATATTTAATGGCTAAAGATGAGGATCAACTTTAATTGCTAGGCTATATATCTGTCTTCGATTTACCTGGAAAAATATATCTCCTTCAGATGAGGACAATAATGAAAACATTTACACTCATATAAGTCATCACTAAATCTACCATATGGGGGGGGGGGGGGGAGGGGTGCGCACACACACACACACACACACACACACACACCCCCACACCCACACAACACACCACACACACACGTGACGTCTCGATGTGGAAAGTTCATCGGTCAGCCTATTATTTATTTATTTATTAAATGTGGATTTGTTTTTTCAAAGAGCAGAATGGCAGAGTAGCAGTTAATCCCTGTGCTGTGTGTAGACAGAAAGGATGCTCATGCTAGAGAGTTCATTTCTGCATCTTATTGCTCGGTCCTGATCGCTCCACAGTGGCTATATAGATCTGGGAACCGATTAGTGAGAACTCACCATCGCTCTGGACCAGAGCTTAACCCATTTAGACCTGAGAGCTGATTCTGCAAATGTCTTCTAAATCATTAGTTTTCCGAAAAACCTATGTTTCTATGTCAGTGGTGCTCAACCTTTTTCATGTCAAGGACCCCAGAATTACCTATATTTGGCCGTGGACCCCCATCTGAAAATATGATGTTCCAGGGACCCCCCCCCCCCCAGAAGCAAAGATTTGAGCTAAAAAGGTTCGCTCTGAAAGAATATACATTCAAAGATTTGCGCCACATTTTTTGACATAGTGCCACGCTACAAGCTCATAGCGTGGCACTCGGTGCCGCGCTATGAGCTTGTAGACCTGCTATTTGCAGAATGCTTGAAACACCAAAAGGGGTTCCCGTCCTGAATGGTATAGCCACAGGTGCATATACAGGTACATATTACAAAGAATGGGTGAAGAGGGACGCATGATGCAACCTCAACAGGGCTATGGAGTAAAAAGTGTGTTCACTTAACTCTTGGTGAACAAATGTGATGAAATATATACTTATGGATCAACTGGTTGACTCTCCGAGTTACAGATGGATAAACTGACACTGAGGATTTTACCGGTACCTTTGGCCAGAAGCTTTTCCTGGTGAGCATTCCCCTTCACCCACCCATGCAGCTAGGAGTAGCAAGTAATGGCAGTCTTAGCAGATGCTCTGTGAAGGGGCCACTCTCAGAGCCGTCACTACCTATACGTGCTGTGAGTAGGGCAACATGCTGAGGGGGGCAACAAAATGTGCCAAAAAGTGCCAAGCCGACCCTCAAATAACAATTTTCTCTGCGGCTCCACCGCGTAATGACGAGCGGCTGTGTGTGCGTCCTCACAAACAGTGAAAATAGCCGATCTGCATGAGGAATAGCAGTGCTCTCGTCGGGAGGGGGGGGCAACACAAATATCCTACGAGTAGGGTAACCAAATGGTCAGCTACGGCCCGGGGGCCACTCTGCTCTTCACTCCCAGAAGGAGGGTGAGCAACAAAAGTTTAAGCAGACAGCAGCGCAGCAGTATCAGCATGCAGGATGAGCAGTGCAAACTTCCAGTTTAACCCATTTTGGGCGGGAACCCCTTTTGGTGTTTTAAACATGTTATAATTCAGCTATTGAAAAATAGCTATCTACAAGCTCATAGCGCGTCACAGAGTGGCGCGCTACTTGTAGGTCTGCTATTTTTGAAAAATCATGAAAATGTGGCGCAAATGTTTGAATATATTCTTTCAGAGCGAACGTTTTTAACTCAAATCTTTGCTCAGGCCTAAATAATGAGTGTTGTTGTGTGACTCTCACTCATACAGAAAGGATGATAAAACAATGTCTCCCAAATAAGCAAAGGATATCAATATTGGAAAGTTTAGACTCTCAAAATGATGATGTCCATCTGTCTCTGGGGCTGTACATTCTGACTCACTGAGCCGTCTGCTCCACACAGCCCACAGACCCACACAGTATCACACATGCAGTTCCCAGTGGGTTCAGAGACTGAGGGGAAGTTAAAATACAATAATAGCATTATGTCATTAAATATTCATTTATCAACAGGCTAGGTAAGGTCATCTAATGGTAATTTATTGCAGGACTGCAGTGCTGGCAGGCTTGAATAATGGCACCGTGCAACAAGAGAATCTGTGTTGTTCCCTAGTGCCCACGCACAATACTATACTTACAATATGTCTGAAAATCCTAACTTTTAAACCAGTTTAAACCAGTGCTTCTTGCAATGTGCTGGTTTAACATGTGAGCTCTCACATGTTCATTGTCAAATGTAAAAACAGTGAAGAAATAGAGGAATGGAAGCACTGCAGGGATCTGTTAGTGGCTCTTAGATGGGTGCTCTTTGGGGGTAGCCTACAGGTAAAACCATATAGACAAAAGGTATCCTTCCTCCAAGTAGTAGGCCTACTGCTTGTCAAAATGTGAATTGCAGACTTGAAAAGAAAAGAAGACTGTAAAAAAGACTGTAAAAACAGTGATATTGCTGACTGTGAATTTGATTTAAAGTCAATTGAACTCTGAAAGTTTACAAATGGACCCTTACCGCAAATCCCCAGGATTCAGAGAAGGAATAGCTTATAACACCAGGCACATTCATGTTTATGTACAGTATAAATATGAGATTACATCTCAACTTGCAGAAATAAACAAAGAAACAACTACATTTGACTTGAGCAATGTCATTAGCCATTACTCTGACCTTGGCTTATACTATTGACTAATTTCTGTAACTAGCATTGAAAGACTCTACCTATGGCTGAAATATGCCATTAACCATTTACCTCTTGTTGCAACGGCAACAGCACCAGATTCTGGCCCTTTTTGATTAGTAAGAAATGTATGCCAGCACCCAAAGCTGTGAAAACATTAAAAATGACCGGTAGGATTTCTTTGTATCAAGTCTCGCTAAAATGGCCTATAATAGCCTTTAGGTGAACATTGTGAGGCTGTCAAGCTCTCCCGACCTTTGTGATGGATGCCCAGAGCTGCACAGCGCAGTGCATTTGACAGCTATCTTGCAATTCCCATGCTCCAGCAATAAGCTGCCTTTAACCACAGTCTTGTTGCAGAAAATCTCCTCACCTTGGACTATATTGAGATAAATCCAATTGTCCAAAGTGTTTTGTTTTGTTCACACATTTTTGTCGCTCTGAAACACCATTTGCAACAACATAAACAGCAGATTAATGCTTTATGTGAAAGTACAGTAGCCTATAATGAAGTCTAAAAAAATAAATTACATATAGCACCAATATATATGTGAGTATATTGTCAGAATAAGCGCTAGTTAGAGGTTGGTGAGACTGACTTGCCCTGGCACTATCAGCTCACATGCAACTGGAGGTCAAACTAAATCTTTAAATCCAATCAAGAACTTTTGGTCTAGAAAAAATATTGATTGTTAAAAGCTGTGTGACTGAGTGAGTGGACCAGAGAGAAAAAGGAGAAAACATCAATGAGGTACTTAGTTGTCACCTGCCTGGCCATGCAGGGATTGCCTCTTGGCTGAGAAGTCAAAATGTGGTCCCTCATGCGAGAGCCCAGGGATAAAATTATTGAGGTCTTTTTGCTTCAAGGGTAAAATTAAAAGTGCTGCAAAAGACGATCTTGACTGTAATTTAAAATGAGATTCCTGCTGTTCTCCCTCCCTTCCTGTGATGGAAGGACAATGAGTGCATGAGTGGCAACCTATCAGAACTTTCATTACACGTATATCCTACTTGTTATGTGTGCGTTTGTGCTTAGATAACATCTTGATAGCCACAGAAGGTGATTTCACACTTATCAGCAACAGAATGGAAACGGCTTCCGAAAACTCTATCATCATATATGACTTAAGGTTTTTCTGCCATGGAATGTTTGTTCTGTAAACAAGGGTCTTCCAGTCTCTCCAGCACTTTAATAAATGGAAAATACATTTCATCCAATAAAGAGAGAGAGTAGCCTACCCATTTATTAGCTTCAATTTGAAAGTTTTCCATTTCCAAATATTCCTCCAAAAAGCTAGAGAGATGAACACTCTATAGCAATTATTCAGAATATGCACGCACGCACGCACGCACGCTTTTGTGTATTAAATAAATAAATAAAAGCCTGCAAATAAACTGACATTTCAAAACAAAATAGCATAGGCTAATAATTGGCATTTCATTGCTCTAGCTGTCTATAGCATATACCAGACTGTGTGTGTGCGTGCGTGCGAACGTGGTGTGCGTACGTGGTGTGTGCATGCGCGTGCATGTGCATGTGTGTATACAGACAGAGATCCCGTAACGCTACATTTAATGTTGTCGTGTCACATATCTGCTTTATATTTGTTCACATGTACGGTAGTGGTAATTCAGTAATGTAACTTGCAGTAACAGCGGAGAATTGTGCCACTAGGCTAATCTCAGTAGTGATTATGTCTTTGTGCCGGACAGCAGCACAATGTAGTCACGCCCTCAAGTTTCAGATAAGCATGCTTTCACCTTCAGCTACCCTACACAGTAAAATCCTCATCAGTCTTAATTTAACTCTGAGAGAGTGTACAAATGATACATGTATACACTCCCTGGGTTACACACCCTTACAGGTCCATTTGGTTACATACAGTATGTACTGTACATTCTCAGATTTATGTATGTGTTACACCTTACCTTAGTTTTTTAATGATTTTAAATAAAGCATACAAAATCCACATGACTTAAAAACAAAAGAAAAATACAAGAAAAAACTAACAAAAAACAAAACACACCTAGCAGTCAAAAAAAAGAAAACCCCTGGACAACACCCCTCCACACCCCCTTACAACAATCCTTTGATATACAAATAAAAGTAGTCCCATATCTCATGGAACTTCACTTTGACGTTATTCCTCCTGGCAATTAGGTATTCAAAGGATGCCGTTTCAGTCATAAGTTGGGTCCAGTCTGTGATCTCTGGCGTAGCAGAGCTCTTCCAGTTTCTCCATATCAACCTAGCTGCAGTAATAAGGCCTGCAGTCACCAATGCATGTTGTGCCTTGGTGACCCCCTGTGGCAGCACCGTGCAATCTCCCAAGAGACATAACCTTGGGCATTCTGGTAGTATTAGCCCCATCCAGTCTTCCAGTTTCCCCAGTACCTCTTTCCAGAAAGGCACAACCACAGGACATTCCTAAAAGGCATGTAAAAATGTACCATCTTCCCCTTTACATTTCCAACACCGTTTGTCTTCCACCAAGCCCATCCTAAACTGTTTCACAGGGGTATAGTAGAATCTATGTATAATTTTGTAATGTGTAAATTTGCTGTTAATATCCCTAGTGGCCCACCCAACTTTGGAAATTATATTTGACCATTTCTCTTCACTTATTTCACATCCTAAATCCCTTTGCCATATTAATCTAAGATTTTCAGTCTTTGCACTTTGTAATTCCATTATATTTTTGTAAATTATTGAAGCCCTATGCCAAGGTCAAGGTAAACTTTATTGTCCACAAGGGAAATTTGTCTTGGGCTTTCACCCCAGCTACAGCCACACATAAAACATCAATGACAACAAAAATACATTACAGAGGAAGACACAACATTACACAATTGCACACATGATGTGGATAATCAGGCCTCACGTAGTTACCGCTGTTTCAGAGCCTCGTTCAGCATCTTAGTTGATGCTGATACAAACGATTTTTTAAATCTAATGTACTTCCACTTTGGTTCTTTGTTTCTTCTCCCAGAGGGCAGAAGTACAAACTCGCCATGTAAAACATGGGTAACATCACTGACAATTTTTTGAGCCTGTTTTAATGTAGCCTGCTCATAAATAGACTGAAGAGAGGGGAGTTGTCTTACCCCTATGATCTGCATTGTCGGTGGCCAGTCAAAAATTGTTTTCAACATATTAGGTTCCTCTATACCCCTGTTAAGGTTGAACACACTTCCAACACTACTTCTTAGTTGAAGATATTTCCAAAATTCACCCCTACCCATCACATTAAATTGACTCTCCAAACCTTACCTTACCTTAATCCCTGTGAAATGTAAGGCTGTGACTATATCTGCTTGGACCATCTCACCCTATCCTGTGCAGCATTCTGTGCCTGCATGGCCCAGTTAGGTCTAGCTGTTTTCAGCTCTGAGGTCACAATTCCCACATGTGGTCCATGATCTGAGGGCTACTTTAGGAACATGGTTCTGGTCCATTCTGAGGACATGCCCACAAACACTCTAGTCCAGTGGTTCCCAAACTTTTCAGCTCGAGACCCAAAACATAACGTTGATGTCTCCCCGGGACCCAAACTAGTGGAAATAGCCGATCTACACGGTGTCACGATGTGACGCGTTGTGAGCTTGTAGATGTGTTAACTATAAAATGCCACTCAATGCCTCAATAAAGGCTTTTTAAATGTATCCTTGCTCAGAGTGTGAAGCCTGTCTCAATGGGACTTCTTTTTAAACCCTTTTTAACTTCGTGAGCACCTCATCACCACCTGGACTGGAGTCATCACAGCACTTGGCTCGCCTTTGTTCTTTGATACAATATTTTTATTCAATATAAAATGAGCAATACATTTATTTTTGTTTGGCGATGAATTAGATCTTGTTTTTAGGTACTCTGGGAAAGCACATCTCCCTACCAATGGGTACATAAAAGTAGATCTAAAACAACAGGTGGTAGCTGGAGTGGTGGAGGGTAGCCTCGGTACCCAGGCTTTTAATTTTGTTCGCGTTCGGCAAAAAAAATGAAAGCCTGAGGGAACGTGACACATTTCCTGGTCTAGAAGAGTAGGAGTGGGAGTGAACTACAGTGCAGGGGGGTGTCGCTTTCCTCCGCTGATTTCCACCAGGGAGGGGAGGGGCAGGCTCTGATCGGTGAACCAATATTCTCCAGCGGTTGCTCCAAGCACACCCTCTAGACCAGAAAGCACGCTGGCTAGGCCAGGCTAGTGGAGGGTGAGCAGGGGGGCAGTCAGCCAGATATTTCGTGAAGCCTCATTTGAAATCGGTAGTTCATATAATGGCCTGTTGTGGCGCTGGACTGGACCCAAAAAGCCCCATAGCTCCATAGAGGCCCATGTATTTTGGCCCAACTTCACCTAGACTGTATTACCTTAATAAACATGGTCATGAATACTTTCTTCTTCCAGTCACTAGTTTAAAGTCTCATTTCTAATGTCATAATATTCTTTTTGGAAAATTATGGTCCCATTAATTAAAAAAATGACCATAAAGTCGCGTATGTTCTGAGGGGCGTGGCTACCGTTACAGTCTATGATCGGGATTCCCCTCCCACTCAAGAGTCTTCTCCTCCCACTCGAGTCAAAATAAAAACCAACAGAGAAGAAGGGGGGAAGTCCCGCCTCGTTGTCTGGGCAGCCAATGACCAGCTGGTACAAAACGGAGCCAGCCAATGGCCAGCTGGTACCAAAAGATGGCGACTTACATCAGGAATTAGCATATTATTACAGGCTTCATTTTACGTTCATGTTAGACCCGGGGAACGCTTTGTCCATATTTTTTACAGTCTATGAGTGTGAGTAGCAAGTTTTAGAGCAGCAGCTAGCCTGCATGGGCAGCATTCCTTTTCGGGTGATTTGTAGTCATCAGCAGGAAACCACAAGCCGGAATCAGAAGTGCCCAAAATAATTCCCGCCATCATCATTTTTGGGGCCTACCCAATAAAATCATTGATGCAGCGTAGTTTAGCAGATTTAAAAAAAGATATATGTGTTTCCAGAGACTATTTAGCGTCTGTATACCTTTGTTGTCCCATGGGGAAATTCCATTTTATTGGTTAGGCCCTAAAATGATGGTCACGGGGAACTATTTTGGGTAGTTCTTTATTATTCCGGTTGTGTTTTCCTGCCTGATGACTACAAATCAGTGACTACAACATGATGTAAATTACCATCCGCTCCAGACCGGTTCACACAGTGATTTTGATTTTGGAACACAGACCAGGCTTTCCTCCGAGGTGGAAAGCCTCAAGGTTGTGAGGTTAGGCAGCAACTAGTCTCGCGTAGCCAGATAACTATTCCACAATCTCCGAAGGCTATATAGAGTCTGGAACTACGCCTCCCGAAATCCGAGTAAGGAAGCTGCTATTTCCGTTCACGAAAATAATATATTTTAAAATATCTTATTTCCTTTTCTGCTAAGCAACAGCTATATATCCCAGGCGAAAAATAAATATATTTATTCCATACTTAAGTACACTTTTAGCACAGAAAGTATGTTAAATATATGCTTGTAGTGTCTCTAATCATATTAATAGTACATTTTTGTTAAATATAATATAAGTGAACATAAATTAATTTGTGATTTAGCACATTTGTGATAAGTTTACTAAATGAGAAATATATTTCAAATAGTACTTAAATACATATAATCACAAATACATTTGTGATGATTATATTTTAAGTACTTTATCAATATATTCACAACAAGTTCTCCTGAACATGCATTTATTGTAAGATGTACTTTAATTATAATAATAAAAAATACATTTGTGATTATTATATTTTAAGCACTTTATCAATATATTCATAGCAAGTTCTACTGAACATGCATTTATTGTAAGATGTACTTTAATTATAATAATAAAAAATACATTTGTGATTATTATATTTTAAGTCCATTAGCAAAATATTCATAGCAAGTTCTCCTGAATATGCATTTATTGTAAGATGTACTTTAATATAATAATTAAAAATACATTTGTGATTATTATATTTTAAGCACTTTATCAATATATTCATAGCAAGTTCTCCTGAACATGCATTTATTGTAAGATGTACTTTAATATAATAATTAAAAATACATTTGTGATTATTATAGTTTAAGTCCATTAGCAATATATTCATAGCAAGTTCTCCTGAACATGCATTTATTGTAAGATGTACTTTAATATAATAATTAAAAATACATTTGTGATTATTATATTTTAAGTCTATTAGCAATATATTCATAGCAAGTTCTCCTGAACATGCATTTATTGTAAGATGTACTTTAAATATAATAATTAAAAATACATTGGTGATTATTATATTTTAAGTCCATTAGCAATATATTCATAGCAAGTTCTCCTGAACATGCATTTATTGTAAGATGTACTTTAATATAATAATTAAAAATACATTTGTGATTATTATAGTTTAAGTCCATTAGCAATATATTCATAGCAAGTTCTCCTGAACATGCATTTATTGTAAGATGTACTTTAAATATAATAATTAAAAATACATTGGTGATTATTATATTTTAAGTCCATTAGCAATATATTCATAGCAAGTTCTCCTGAACATGCATTTATTGTAAGATGTACTTTAATATAATAATTAAAAATATATTTGTAGATTGTATTTTTAAATGCACTCTTAGCATATTTTAAGTAAATATATTTGTAGATTGTATTTTTAATACATTATAAATACAATACAAGTCTAAACTTTCAGTATATTAAGTTTAAGTATATTAAGTACTAATGTGCTATAAATACTGCCAGGTGAAATGGGAGTGGCTAGAGGAAGTCCATTTCCCAGCATACACTGGGGCGCCAAGGACCGTGTGTTATTGTTCTTATTTGTGTTATTATTTGAATATTAGAATGTATACTGGAGTTATGTTATGGGTAATTGTGTTTAGGGTTTTGTTGTGGAGTTATTTGGTGATTTATGTTGTTTTATGTGATTTGTTAGTAAAACCATGAATCTAAATGTCTGTTGGTTTAGTCAGTCTCTCTCCCCTTTTCCCATTCATATGTATAGTAACATGGTTGCTACAATTAAGAGTTATATATGCAAATGTATACTTTTCCGAAGTATATATATAATATATATATACTTTGGAAAAGTATAAATTTGCATATATTTGCATATATATTATATATAATGCTTCAATTTTATTTGGAGTAAAAAAGTCATTAATTTGAAGTATACTTGTATTAGTTTCAAGTATACTATCAAATATATTTTAAGCGCATTAGTTTGTAATGTTATTATATTAACACATTGGTAGTATATTTTAAATGTATTTATTTAATACTTGATATACACTTATAATACACTATAAAAATACACTATAAATATAATATAAGTATGCTTTTCACTCATCGGAAAAAGTATACTTGGGATACTGGAAGTATATTTTCAATTTAACACTATTTTTTGTCACAAAAGGGTTAAAAAGTATAGAAAAAATATATTTAAGATATGTTTAAGTAGATCTGATAGTGTATTCGAGATAACAAAGTATATTTTAAGCACATTAGTTCATAATGTCATTATATTAACACATTGGTAGTATATTTTAAATGCATTTATTTAATACTTGATATACACTCGATATATTCGAAAATACACTATAAATATAATATAAGTATGCTTTTCAAAAGTATACTTGGGATACTGGAAGTATATTTTCAATTTAACACTATTTTTTTGGTCACAAAAGGGTTAAAAAGTATAGAAAAAATATATTTAAGATATGTTTTAGCACATCTTAAGTGCAACTTAAGTATAAAAAGTACAACTTAAATAGTTTCAAAATAGCACAATTTAAATTCAAATAGTTTCAAGTACAAATAAGTACATTTAGTATACTTTAAAAAAGTATACTAAATATATTTATTTTTCGCCTGGGTATGCTTAGATCTTTTCTATTTATATTAGGATAAATTTGTGCTACTGTAAAGACGAAACGGAAGTGGGGAGGAGGCTCCACTTCCGCTTTATATTTTACTCATGATAGCTTTTCTATTGCTGTATGACGGAACCATTTGGAAATTGCGAGAGGCAACAGTCTGGCAACGCAAGACTAGGCAGCAGCAAATGGCAAGCAAGGAATGAGCAATGCAACTTCCCTCATTTACATAGGTTTCTCTATTATAAAGTGAGTATGTGATTGGCTGAGAATTGAAGCATGGAGCTGAGACCGACCAATGGTCGGGCAGTAGCAACTGCACTGAGTTCTCCGAGGGTATGGCCAGACAGTCGCGTCAAGAGGTGTCGGCTAGTCCAGGCGTCTCCTCGTTTTTTTGGGGGGGTAGACCGGGTACCAAACACATTTTGGGGAGGTGGGGGGACATAACAATTAGGATTACTGTCTGTATAATAATAGCCTACAATAACGTGTGTACATCTGTGAGAACTCAATGGTTAAGTTATAGAATATAAACCCAAAAATATCAAAGATATATATTAAGAAAATCGTCTGACCACCAGGGGGCCAATTGCCCCCCTTGCCCTCCCCTACAATTGCCTATGTTTTTACAGTCTATCTTCAGAACCCCAATTTGCAAACTAAATATATTTCCGCCCTGGGAGATTAGTTATTTTTTTAAACATATGTTTATAGATTTTTCTTTACAACATAGTAATTTCAAAGCAATTTTTCACATATAACCCCCCCCCCCCCCCCCCCCCCACATCCCCATGGCAGCACAAATACAAAACAAAATCTTCGGAGAAACATCCGGAAATGTCCATAAATACAGAAAAAAAAAAAACCAAACACATTACACATACAGTTAAACAGACAAATGCACAATGTCCATCACAGTTCCCTACCCCCACCCCACAGCTGACTACTCCAATTAACCACTATACATCCAAAGCCTCTTCAATATCACCTCGCTTGAAAGGCTCTGGTCTAGTGTGGAGAGGAACATCAATGAGGGACAAATATTATAATAATAACAAAAGGTCCTCAGAGTGTTCGGGATAAAATGACAAGGCACAAGGTTGAGTCATTGCCCTTTGGGGAAACATTGCAATTCTGAGCAACATAGATTGTGCTAAACAGCCACATTATCACTTGTTTGTGTGGATTTCATTGTGGAATGTTCTGCTACATTTCACAGTCCTTATAATATAAGCTCGGTGAGACAGCTTTCTTATTGTCTTTTCACAAGAAAAATCGATGCATGGCCGTCCTGCTATTTGTGCACGTTATTTAGTTCTGTTTGATTTATGGGAGTATTCTCTCTGAGACTCTCTCCTTGGTTTCTTTGGTGGTTGGAGTTGTCACGTGTAGGCTTATGTGAAATGTTGTAATATGTGACGATATGGGGGGGGGGGGGTAATGGGACAATGGACGATATGGGGGGGGGGGGGGGGGGGTAATGGGACAATGTGCTAAAATGCACACATGCAACACATGCAAAAATTGCTGTAGTAATCTCAGTTTCCTTTCACATGCAGTTTCAGAGTTAGGTGGGTAGATGGGTTTCTTTATAATTAGCTTCAGCAACTTCAACGTTTTCTCTGACTGTGCAGCTGTTTCCATTGAGATGACAATATAGCCATTCAACAATTAAGTGGTTTGATTAATCAAATAGCTATCGGTAAGCTTACGGCACTACAGCTGTGCTGTTCTCACAGCTGATCTACCTGATAGCAACATTCCCGACATGATGAATGAGGGACCTATTTGAGGAGAGGAAATAGACTGATGGATATTTCTCTGCATCGGAGATTATAATTAATCTCAAGTAATGTTCTGGGAAATGACTCCATCCTTTCCTGTAATGTAAAGTAAGCCTTATTAAATGATAGCCACTGTGTAGAGAAACAGGATACAGGGAGAGAGAGCCAGTCTGGGAGTGACATGCATTGACTGGGAATCTAACCAGAGACCCAACAAATGACTGAATGACCCCAAAGAATCCAAAAAGTTGATTAACTTGATCTTGCCGTAATAAAGTCAGGAGAATGGTCTAATTGTTACAATATATTGTTTTTATTGTTTTGTTGTGCTTTGAATGTTCTTTGGTTGTCTTGATTTGGAGTTTGTGTTTTGTTATTGTGTGTGTTTTAGTTTATTTTTGTATTTGTCACTCTGTTTTTATTTCTGAATTTATTTCTATTTGTAAAAAACAAAAAATGAAAAAACAGAACATTAAAAGAAAAAAAAAATGCCTCAGGCCTTTGAAGTTTACATGAACGTATAGCCTGAATAACGGGTCATTCCTTTGTTTCGTTTTTCATTTTCAAATGAAAGCAGCTGTGATTGGGAAGTGGAGGATGCCAGCTGTTACTTTGTTCCAGAACGTGGCCCGAAGGGACGTCAATGCCAATGGATGTTTACCAAGCATGAGACTCCATAGCCACATATGGAGACTCGTGTCTAAAGCATTTGAGCTTCCTCAAGCTTACACGCGCACACACACGCACACACACACACACACGCACACACACACACACACACACACACACACACACACTCATGCATAAACGTGTGTGCACACAATGGTGTGAAAAGCAGATGCACTTTTATGTATAAACAAATACGTGCACACGCACACACACGCATGCACGCACGCACACACGCACACACACACACACACACACACACACACACACACACACACACACACACACACACACACACACACACACACACACACACTGTGTGCCGTACGTGTTCACAGTCCGGTTAGAGAGAGTGCCTGGTTGCTAATGAAATGTCAATTATTAGCCTCTGTAGTTCCTGTCTACGGGAACACACACTGTTTAATGTGTCTGAGGTTTCAATGGGCCAAAAGACTGACCGAATGTTGTTATGGCAAAATTAATCTGTGGCTTATTATTTCAAACAATTTCTGTGTTCTCACAGGACAGATGGGAGCGAGCTGAGAGTGAGACAGACAGATAAAAAAGAAAATTATAATAACAACAAGAGACAGAGAAGAGAAAAAGCAGCCATGGCTGACTCATTCAACTCTATCCAGGAGATGAACGAGTGTTTATTTCCGAGCCCTTCCTCCGAGCTCCTCCTAAACATCAACGACAGCTTCTTCAATGACTCGTTATACAACTGCACCAACTGCACCAGCGTACCCTGCAAGCCCTCCCCGGGTCCCGGTGTGCTGATCACGGTCATATACATCATCGTCTGCATCATCGGCCTCACAGGCAACACATTGGTCATCCACATCGTGCTGCACTACACCAAGATGGAGTCCGTGACCAATATCTACATCCTGAACCTGGCCATAGCGGACGAGTTGTTCATGCTGGGCCTGCCCTTCCTGGCTGTGCAGAACACCCTGCAGTCTTGGCCCTTCGGCTTGTTCATGTGCCGCCTGGTCATGACCGTCGACTCCATCAACCAATTCACCAGCATCTTCTGCCTCACCGTGATGAGCATCGACCGCTACTTGGCTGTGGTCCATCCCATGAGCTCCTCCAAGTGGCGGCGCCCTCGGGTCGCTAAGGTGGTGAATGGCATGGTTTGGTTGCTCTCGTTCTTGGTCATCCTGCCCGTGGTGATCTTCGCCGACATCGCCCAATGCGGCGAGTGCAACATCACCTGGCCGGAGCCGGCCACCATCTGGAGTGTCACCTTCATCATCTACACCTCTGCGGTGGGATTCATTTGCCCGCTGCTCATCATTTGCCTTTGCTACCTGCTCATTGTCTTGAAGATCCGCAGTTCGGGGAAGAAGGTCCACGCCACCTCCAGCAAGCGCAGGAAGTCCGAACGGAAAGTCACACGCATGGTGGTGATCGTGGTGGCTGTTTTTGTCTTCTGCTGGATGCCCTTCTATGTCGTCAATATCATCAACCTACTGGTGAATGTGCGCCCAGATTACCAGGGCATTTACCTCCTTATCATTGTTCTTGGGTATGCCAACAGCTGCGCCAACCCAGTCATCTATGGCTTTGTGTCAGACAACTTCAAGAGGGGTTTCCGTAAAGCCCTCTGCCGCTCGTCTCGAAAGGTGGAGAACCAAGAGCCCACAGAGCTGCAGGAGGAGCGGAGGAGGGTGCTGATGCCGAGGGAGAGCCTGCGAAGGGTAATTCGGGATGAGCAAGATGATGAGGAGATGACGGAAATGACAACAGAGATTTACAGAATTAGCCAGAATGGCAATGGCAGCGTGCAGCCCGAGAACTCCCCAACCCTGTTCTCGGACACGGGACCACCTCCTGGAACTGCGGATATGACTACTCCAGAAATGAAGGCCGCAACTGGGGAGAGCAATGGGAAAGATCCAGGCGATGGGCCCCCACTGGTCCAGCCCTCACTTGTTAATGGAACGAAAAATGGGAGTGTCAGAACCCTTCCGGAGGAGCCAGGGCAAAAGAGAAACTCATTGGACATAAGTTACCTCTAGTGTAAAAAAATAAAATAATACTATATGTCTTAGCTCTGGTCCATAGCTCTAATTAGAGCTATGCTACTCTCGTCTTCCTGCACTCGCATGAAATGCAGACCAGCCTCTCGACTGTAGCGAAACTAAAAAGAACGTTGTCGCTACTCACCAATACAAAGACAGTATGTGTCTTTACAAAGCCTTCTTTCTGCAGTGGACGCACACTGTATACATCACACGTATAAAATGCACTTTTGGGCCAGAAAACAAATTTTGTTTCCACTGGAAGAAAAATACTTTTAGTTGCTCCACTGCGCCCTCTACCGATATTGGCAAGAGAAAACCCCATAGTCAAGATTTTTCCTACAGGTGAAAATAAATCATTTTCTGGGCAAAAAATGTTTTAAACGATATTTTTATTTCCGCTACAGTCGAGAGGCTGGTCTGCATTTTATGCGAGTGCAGGAAGATGAGTCCCATAGCCTTAATGCAAGGGCATTAGGGCTATTGGCCAGAGCTATGTATGTCTCTTGGTGTCAGTTTGCGTTACTTGAAGTGAACACAGCATAATAGAACTCATCACTGAGTCAACCATCCTACCTTTCCCTGAATATTATTTCATTTTGATCAATAGACTAAGCGACATCAATATTGAATATTGTGTTTGCTATCATGCTGGTGAACTGTGGTAGATTTATTCAAACAAAGCTTGAATGGAGTTGCTATAGTCTGTATCATGCATTATGTGCCACCTTATTTCTAATGCCTAAAGATTACATGTTTGTTACACATTTGTGCTTTTCTTGAAGATGTCACTTCTACCCTTTTACTTCATAATGTGACAATCAATTGCTTTTTAAAGGAATGTATATTGCGTGAGCATTCAAGGCAACTACTGTATAGTCTACTCTGTCGTCAGGGCTTTATTTTTTAACTGGTTGCCTCACTTTTTCATATTGCATATTTTATATACTGTAAACGGTAGCTTATGTAGTGAGCTATCATGTTGTAGTACAAATTGAGAGTCTATGTGTACACATGCAGGCAGCTTTTGCGGCTTCATTTATAGGAAAATCAAGAAGTGATGGTGTGTCATTCAGACATATGAAAAACACTTGTTGCATTGTTATTGCATTGTATGTGGTTCTGCTCCTGTGACGCTTCAGAACTCTCTGTGCAAGCATGACACAGACATTATGATCACAAACCACCCAACAGCAGAGCCTATTACTTAAACCACTCTTAAAACACAATCGGCACCGGGATTCCTGCAAAATGGAAGCTCTGGGGTGCCGGAAAGACATGGCCGCTTTTACTCTCAACCCATTGGATGACATACTGACAGAGTGAAAACCTGAATACTTCTATGGAAGGAGGAGATGGAGGGAGTTTGTTCATTGATGTGGATAAAGCAGTGGTGCATAAAGCATATATCTATTCGTATTCTACGTCCGAGCATAGACATGGTAACGCCCCGCCTGCCTCTGGCTCTGATTGGCCTACCGACACTGCCCGTCTTGCGTGTCCTCCGAGATGCAAGGGTACTCCGTGGTGGGAAATAATACAAGAGAATGACAACACGTGACAGTAACTTAATTGTATTGTAACTTTAATTTTTGTAGAAGAGGCAACTGGCAAACTAATATTGTTTGTGCCGTTTGCTTTGATTGAATAATTGATTGAACACGTATATGATTTGATTTGGCTGTGTTCTAAATTAAAGTGTTAGGCCCTCATTTATCAATCGAGTGTAAAATCTGCCACAGATTCGAGTGCAGGTTTCGTAGTACACCCACGTCGCCACGGCATTTATAAAGTGATCGCAAACAGCTGATCCTTCCTTAATTTTGTTCTCACGTTAATAAATGTCACGGCTGAATTTGATCTGGCACGCCCTAAGAAATCAAGCCTCGCCCTCGTTTTTGCGACATGAACAACGGCAATACGTTTCCTGAAACCATGGTTACATGAAAAAATAGGTTTCTCCTGTGCCTTGCTGCCAGCCTCACCCCCCTCTCTCATACACACGCACAGCACGCACACGCAACTTGCAAGCCCAACTAACTGGTGTGTTGTTAAACAAATAAAGAACGAACACCAGCATGAATTAAATAAAGTTGTAGGCCTACCCTGTCTGTTTCACTCTCACCTCGCTTGCCTTGCTGTCATGCACGCACGCACGCACCTACGTACATGACACATTAAAATAAAGCTGTCTGTTTCTCCTCTCGCTTCGCTTCCCTTGCTGCCCGCCTCACCCCCCGCACGCACGCACGCACATATCGCTATTTGCAACTTTCACTGTGTGTTGTTAGTTGTATATTAAATTATTAAAGTATTTTTAATTTAATATACAACAAGATATATTAGTGAACGAAAACCTGAACCTGTGAACCATAATTAAATAACAAATAGGCACACACACGCTGCTGTTTTGCAGGTGCTCCTCCTGTCCTGTCTGTCTGTCTGTCTGTCTCTCTCTATCACAGTGGTCCGTCCGTGACCAACTGACCATGCACGTTCCGACGTTCGACAGTCTATTTAGATTGCCTCGCAGTCGTTAGTCACTGCAGTGGCCGCCGGCCGGGCTGTCAACTGTCATTATATGAATGTGCAGCCAAAACAGTATATAGCCTCATGTGGCTGGTGGTGGGCAGCGTGGGCTGGCTGGGTAATATACCTATATCTCCGATGCAGTTCCCACTTGCGCTGGGAGCCTGGCACGGTACATTTGGCATTCGAGCGACGCGTCAGGTTTATTATATTGCACATACCGTAAGAAAGACATCGGCCTTCATGCTGTAGATTAGGCTACAGTAGGCTATACCTGCACGTTGGGACTCTCCGCAGCTGAGCTGCAGCACTGCTGCACTATACTCTCCAACGTCCCGTCATGGAAATATTTCAGCACAGACAGCCCAAATCCTCGCATGTATGCGCTCATGCAAAACACTGTTTAAATGGCTTAAGCATCTCTTGCAACATTGTTTTTAATTGCGCGATTTTATCTCCTACTAATTTCATATGACACATGTATTCCTTAACATTTTTATTTATTTATTTTTTACATGTAGCCCATATACATTATACATACATTTTATATAAACATTTTAGGAGTGAATACATATATGTTTAGATGCCTGTGACAGCCTCTCAGCAGTTCAGACAAGGCTGCTCCGCTTGTGTAAGAAGAAAAAAAGCGTACGGCAGCTCCCGACCAGACGTGACTATTTGTCCTACTCAAGTTCAATTTCAAGCTTTGCCGGAAATGTTAAATGCCGAAAATGTCGGTAATTTCGGCGTGCGCCCATATTTTGGCGTACGCACGGTTGATAAATGAGGGCCTTAGTGTTGATTATCGTGTATTAATTTAATGGGCTATTTCCCCACATCTGTGCAGTTTTGGGTCCTGGGCGAACATCTAATCCATCTTTTGGGTCTCAACCTGAAAGGTTTGGGAACTAAGTTGATCAAAAACAACCATTATTATTAAATTATTGACTCATGCTTTATGTTTAATTGTTAAATTATGGACGTTTACTGTGCTTTTATTTTTCTAATTATTAGAAGCCTATAAGACGAAAAAGCAATGGTGTTTTTCGGAAAACCACCAGTGCCACGCCAGCCTTGAAGTGATCATGTGCCCAAATGGTTACCTAAACCTAATGTCCTAATAACAGTGTTATTTTTGGTTTATAAAGAAATATGTTGAATACCAAACTTTTGTTTCTGCTTTTTTTTATAAATATAATACCAATAACATTTTTGTCTCAAGGCCTATGTGTCTGTTTGCAAACAGCGGAGAGAAACAAGTGCGGAGGGTGCACTCAGAGGTACTTCCACAGGAACAAAGAAGCAGATGGAAATTGTTGCATCACTCCATAGCTATACTCCAATGTGTGCATTACAATGTGGTTAACAGCTTCATGGTCACCATTCTTCCTTCATGAAGCCTGATTTATACTTAGTAGTATGAAGGTGTCTCGTGGCAAGAATAGCTGATATACAAGCTCAGTAGCTCACAATACGTCAACATGTGATTAGCCATGAGCTTTTCGATCAGCTATTTGTCCTATATGTCAGAGAATAAAATAAGCTTAAAGGTTAAATGTAGTTAAAGCTCTATATTCTGATAGTAACTATTGCTATAGAGCAGTGGTTTTCAACCAGTGGTCCTTGAGGGGGTTCCAGGTGGTCCCCAGCTAAATGATGGAGAGTTGGTAACCAAATGGAGCCTTATTATTAGAGCTTATAATTTGTACGCTCTCAAGAGTTAAATTATTGTTAAAGCATTACTTAATTTACACAAGTCTATACAGTTAGTTGCTTTATTGACACAAATGTTTAAAACATTGGGTCCAAACAATAATAAAAAAAAACATGAATCAAAAACTTTAAAAGGTACAATACATTAAAATATACAATACACAACAGGTACATGACAGGCAGGCATGTAGCATACGCAATTAGAGAATGTAGAATATTGGTTCTTTTGATCAACGTTTGCCTGTTGTCTCTCCCATGGTATCACATCAATGCAGCATGGAATTGTGGACGAAATCTTATCCAACGACAACAAAAGTGGGTGTGAGAGGCAAAATCTCATCAAATGGTGGTCCGTCCGTGGCTCAAATTTCCCAAAAATGAATGGACCTTGATATGAAAAGGGTTGAAAACCTCTGCTATAGTGTAGTAGCGTGAGACCATGTTGCAGCTCTTTAATAAACAGAAACAAAATGGTCAGCTCAGGGTAGTGGGTACCGATCTTATCTAATCCGGAGAAAGAACTCCACAAAGATCATTTATCAGCTTCAATCTTCCAGTTCCAATTTTGTCTGCTAGTTTTTACTTTCATCCCTAATTTAAATATTCTGTTTCCTGCATGAATTCAATCTCCTTATTGATTGGATACAAGTGGTATCCTGACCTGGGCATTTTCTGTTTACTTAAGAGTTGGAGAGACTCCTTTTACTGATAAAAACAGCAATGTTTGCTATTGGAATATAGATATACCTACAGTATTTAAGGCCTATTCATTTTTACCAAAAATAACACACATCACAGTAAATATTGTAGATGGATCCAAATACACTGGAGCGATTCTACTGACTCTACGATAACATGCTCAGTGTTCTCCCTGCTTCTGCGTCTAGCCCACACTCCCACGCGTGCACTTCCACACAAATCCATTAAGAGGTATAAAAGCATCATTAAAGACGCATTAAAAAGGGATTTGCCACCCTGATACGACCTTATCTGCTTTGCCCCTGAGAGTTTTGGGGGATGCTGTGTGCAGTGGCGTGTTTGCCTCTGTCTCCAGGTGTAACTGCTGGTTTACTGGTGTTTGTGCCTGAGCTGTTTCGGCTATAAATGGTTTCCTGCAGTGTCTGCTGTGATTCCTTCCTTCCTGCCAGTGTTCTACTACAGTACATAGAGAGGTGATAGTCATCTAATGGGTCTACTCTGGGTGTCTGGTGCGATTCACTCTTTTAGTTTTTTGCAACAACAAAGACAAATATAGGTAAGGGTGGACCCATGGTTAACAACATAAAGAATATAGAATTCGGGAGATGTACATATGCATGGTCAAGTGTGTGGTGAATGTTGTTTTTTGGTATTTTTGCAGGATTTTAATATTGTTTGAGGCCTATAGGCTATGGCTGCAGTTAAAGAGTGTACACAGTAGCCTACAATCCTCAGTGTTCATTTAACTATAGGGTGTACAAATAGAACCAACTGGACCCAATTTTACAGTGTATGTGTTTGCAAGACATCTGTGGCATTCTCAGCCCACTGTACGTGGGTGTGAGCCTTCACGCCCACGTACAGTGGACACACAAAGAGGCAAACACTCTTTTTTGGCTGCATGGGGCTACTATGGAAACCCTGTGCAAACACTGTCAGTAGCTGTGAAGACAACAAGGCCTTCACACTACACCAAAGGTGCCTTTTCTAACTTTCTTCACACTATTGGCTTTGGATTGAATATCTCGATCAGATCATGTGCACTGAAAATGCCCCATTTATTATAGACCACCAAATCATAAACAAACTGTTCAGATAATAGATGAAGAAGCGCTGTGTGGGTGAGTGGGTCCCAAATTATGTCAAACTGAGAAGGTGCACTTTGGGGAGGGTTCAATACATTTCAGGACAATACTTTCAAGTTCCTTTCCTTTGTAAATGTCACAGTGTCACAGTGGTGAGTGGGTCCCAAATTATGTCAAACTGAGAAGGTGCACTTTGGGGAGGGTTCAATACATTTCAGGACAATACTTTCAAGTTCCTTTCCTTTGTAAATGTCACAGTGGAAACCCCCCCCCCCCCCGCCACAGACAGACAGACAGACAGACAGACAGACAGACAGACATAATATGATTAATATTATATAATCTACATTTCTAGACAATCTGATTACCACTGTAAATTTTAAAACACCACAGTACTATCTACTCGTCAAATTCGATCAGGTTTCTCATGCAAGAGGAAATGGAATATGCAATTTATGTTTTGTTTTTTTGTCCTGATCAAAAACAAAACACTTGAGGATCATATTAATTGCATTTCAGAGAAACAGAGATAGACTGACACAGACAGATCAGAACAATTTCACAACAAAACCTTATTGAGTTTAATTCTAATTTGGTGCATTCTCCTTGCTTCTTCTCTCCTTTATAAATGAGTACTCTGAAAGGGGCAAGGAAGACCTCGTGCTCAAGTGGTTATAAGAGAAGGGCCACAGAAAGAGAGAGACAATTCATCAGCAACATTAAATCCAATTTATTTTGTTAATTTAGTTAAGCAAAGGGAGTGAAAAGCAAGTCATCTTGCAATACTAAAATTGATTTCAAAACTTAAACTCTGCCTGGAATACAGGAGAGGCACTATAAAGAGAAGAGTACTTCAGTTGAATCCAAGCCATGGTGCATGCAGAGAAACACTTAAAAGGCCCTGCTAGACTTGCTAATCAAAAACAGCTGTCACATATTATTTCATCGCCAACTACTGGATTCTGTCCAATGTCTCTATTAGGACCACAATTGAGGTGCAAAATGTATGTTCTAATCTACACAGAATGACGGTGTGGAAAAAGCATGTACTGTACACATATTTATTGAGTAATTGTTTTAATGACCAGCGCATTTCTTCCCATGCCTACCCATGTTTTTGTCCTACTCAAGTTCAATTTCAAGCTTTGCCGGAAATTCAATTCAAAGGGCTTTATTGGCATGAGAAAACAGACGTGGTTTTCTATCTCGTGGCTCTGTTTGTGTTTGTGCCCGGAGTTCCAGGGCCAGATGGCTGAGGGGTCAATTTTCACATGTATTATTAGTTTTATACATTTTAGGAGTGAAAACATATGTTTAGATGCCTGTGACAGCCTCTCACTTCATTTTCGTTTTGATTGTATTGCTGTATTGTTGTATTGTTCTGTGTGTAGGGTCTCGGTTTGGTGTTTATCCCATTTTTCAAGGTCATGGTTTGCTAATGGTCCCCAGATCTCGCAACCATAGAGGGAAATGGGTTCTATCACAGAGTCCAGTATTTTAAGCCAGGTTTTAATTGGGATGTCTATTTTGATGTTTCTTTTGATGGCATAGAATGCCCTTCTTGCCTTGTCTCTCAGGTCCTTTACAGCTTGGTTGTAGTTCCCTGTGCTGCTGATGTTTAGGCCAAGGTAGGTATAGTTTTTTGTTTGTTTTAGTGGGATTGTATTTTGAAATATCATGATTTTAGTCTTAGTTAGGTTCACTGTCAGGGCCCATGTCTGGGAGAATTTGTGTATGAGATCAAGTTGCTGCTGTAGTCCTTCCTTGGTTGGGGACAGCAGCAGCAGGTCATCTGCGTAAAGTAAGCATTTGATTTCTGTGTTTGCCAAGGGGATGCCTGGAGCTGTAGACTGTTCTAACGTTTTTTGCTAATTCGTTGATATATATGTTGAAGAGTGTTGGACTGTCTAACTCATCGATTTTGGGGGAAAAGGTCTGTGTGCTTTTCGCCTATTTGTTGTTGGTGTACATTGATTTTATGATGTCATAGGTTTTCCCCCCAATGCCACTTTCCAACAGTTTGTACATCAGGCCCTCATGCCAAATTGAATCGAATGCTTTTTTGAAGTCGACAAAGCAGGAGAATAATTTGCTTTGCTTTGTTTATTTGGTTGTCAATTAGGGTGTTGAGAGTGTAAATGTGGTCTTTGGTAGAAAGCCAATTTGCGATTTGCTCAGGACATTTCTTTCTGTGAGGAAATTTTGAATTCTGTGGTTGAGGATCATGCAGAGGATCTTTCCGAGGTTGCTGTTTACACAACATTGCTCCAGCTCCTGCCAACACATTCATCCAGACCATTACAACAAGCATCCTGGCAGGCTGACTTTCACCATGTTGGGTGCACACAAATACAAAAATCAAGAATCATTATATGTTGTTTTGGGGGTTGTGTTATTGTGCATGGTTTTTCATTATTCTTTTAGGTTTTATGACCTCAATTACACCCAAAAGAAACCTGAACTTTGAACATTTAGTGGATTTTCTGTGGTCTGGAGTTCTCTGGGGTTTGGAAGCCTTTTGAGCTGCAATGAAAACATAGGCAAAACAGTGGAAACAGTGACATCTGCTGGCAAATCCCATTGACATATATGGGATTTGCTGGCTCTTACATCACAAACAGCAGGAATATCAGAGCACTTGTTTGAGCCAGAAAACCCCAGAACACAGGAAATCTACTGAATATTAAGAGTTTTTTGTGCGCAATTGAGCTCAGGAAACTTGTTTTTAATGTCACAATCCCTTTAATGTCATATTTATTATGAGATTGTTTAGAAGAGTATTTTTTGTTATTGGCTGAATATGTGTATACGGCCTGTTTCTGTCTTTCTTTTGTTTTAGAAAAGGTGGATGTTGTCGGGTATGGTTTTTCTAATGTGCAAAAGGCGTGTTTGTATGTTTTCTGGAAGAAAGATTTGTTTTCTCATGTAGGCAAAGCAGTAACAAGTAGCTATGTATTCAGGATGTATCTAAATGTACAGACGCTATGGTGTGCTATTCATGAGAATATAATGCAAATCACAAACCAGGATATTCCTTATCACCTGCTCTCTTTATTCTGGGTGATCCATTAAAACACCTCTCCGCACCTCTAGCTGACTGGATTGGTCGTGTAAACTAATTTAAACTTTTAATTTGATTAATTTTTATTTTTATTAGTTTGTCTATCCTTGTTATATATTGTTTCTGTGTTCATACATAATGTCCATGAATACGAATTATGTTGTTGTTGTTGCTTGTGTTTGTATTTTATGTTTTCTGTTTTCTGTGTTTGTAAAAAACAATAAAGTACTGATCATAAAAGAATGTATCTAAATGTGATTGACATTGTGATAACATGACTTCAGAGAAAAGGCTTCCCAATTTGGGTGACAAAGGTTTTAGGAGTAGCAAAAAAGTAGCAAAAAAAATGTTTTAAAGAAACTTCACCATCGAGGCAGGAACTTAGGTAGACAAAAAATGCTGGGAAGAGTTGTGTCATGCCATGAGGAATCCAGGGTGCATTGGTTTTTGTATAGTATGTCCTATATGTTTTATGTGAAACTGGCTGTACCATGAGCTCAATTTAACAAAGAGCCAGAATGTCTTCCTTGGCAGACTGGGGGAAAGTTTCATTATGATGATACCAGATACCCAGGCTACCAGGTACCCAGGGTTTTATTTTCGTTAAAAGCCTGGGGAAACCCATTGGAAAATCTGGCATAGTATATAGGAAGTGGGAGCCAACTTGTATCTCGCTAACCAGTCATTTCAGACTGCAGAGGTCTAAATTTGGTGACGTCATGTGTTCTCCAGCTGTTTTGTACCGGGGAGGGCCGACCGGGGCGGGCGCTCTGATTGGTGAACCAATAGGATCGACCAGCTGTTTTCGCCAGCACCCACCCCTCTAGACCAGAAGTCACACAGGCTGGGGCAGGCTATGATGAATCCAACGGTATAGATAACATTCGCTTTTCACAAACACACACAAATGCACAGACAAACGGGCACAAAAAACTAAAATGTTTGTTTGAAAAAGAATTGGGTGGAGATTCTTCACATGACCAATTGGGGCAGAGGTTTTTACTTGGCCTCCAAGGAGTATGTGACACGTGACACACCATGTGTGCACACCATGGTGTACAGTTTCATGTGTCTGTGGGCAGCTAATCTCTGGCACCATTGGACTGATCGTCCAATGGTGCGGAGATTAGCTGCTCACAGACACACGGACACACACAATCACACATGTATGGACGGGGGCGAAAACATAGTCTCGGCCACGGCTTCGGCCTGGCAGAGACAATAATTCTGCTACATTACTGCAGAAATTATCGAGAAAGATGCTGAATATCATTAAAGAAAATTAGAGAATTATTGAGATTATGATAATGTTTTGATGATTGGATGTCTGTCATAAGTATTCGGGTATATAGTATTCAAGCTTTAAATTAAAATTGGTTTAATATATGAAGTTGATGAACCAAAATGTTCTGCATACCATTGTTATTCAGTCATTTGGATTAAATAATTTGCCATGCAACAAATTCTTCTTGCAGACTAATTAACCAAAAACCAAAAATGAATAAAATCAAGCACTGTCTGTATCAAGAGATTTGGAGAGTATAGAGCATATATTAAGCAAACGAGGGGAAGATGGGAGAGCAAAGCGAAAGCGGCTTACTGTGTACTGTAGTGTGCACCTTGGGG
Source organism: Protomyctophum parallelum (assembly GCF_964188405.1). Classification (NCBI taxonomy): domain Eukaryota; kingdom Metazoa; phylum Chordata; class Actinopteri; order Myctophiformes; family Myctophidae; genus Protomyctophum; species Protomyctophum parallelum. Next base: position 21,570,419 of record NC_139708.1, on the reverse strand, counting down.
TCATGGACACCAACCACAAGGATGGCTCCTGAATTCATTAATGTCCTCCCATGTGTGTTATTTTTGTCTGTTTTGCATACCTAAATTGCAAGACAAGTCAAGACAGAGATAGTCAGAGTAAAATAAATATGTAAAACTAGAAAATGCGCTCCTACACGCCAGCAGCTGTGCTTCCTGCCCTGATCACAGCATATAAAACACAATACATTTAATTCCTTATAAGTGTATATAAACAAATAATAAGGTTAATAAGTGTCTTATCTTATTAACAGTTAATTCATGCCTTATTAATGTCTTAGTTAATAAGTGTTTATTAATAGGACCTTATAGTTGTCTCCACCAGGCCGAAGGCATGTGGGGAGAGTATGTTTTGCACTCCGTCCGTCCGCGTGTCCGTGTGTCCGTGTGTCCGTGTGTCCGTGAACAGCTAATCTCGGCCACCGTTAACCCGGTCGATGCCATATTTTGCACACACACTCCCTGGATGCCAACCATGAACCTCTGCCCCAAACTTTCCAGAACGGCCTGTTATAGCGCCACCAGGAGGCCGCTTTGTGCAAAACAAGTTTTTCCATGCCATATTTTGCACACACACTCCCTGGATGCCAACCATGAACCTCTGCCCCAAACTTTCCAGAACGGCCTGTTATAGCGCCACCAGGAGGCCGCTTTGTGCAAAACAAGTTTTTGCACAGTACACCTACAGATTTTGTCCAAACATCACGCAAATTGGTACACAGTCTCTCTAGAGCCATTCAACGAAACGGGTCTTTCAGATTTATCAGACTCCATCCTGATTGGTTAAGATTGGCTTCCAAAGTTCACAGGAGTGCTCAGTTTCAAACAAAATGCTGCAAATCATGAACACATCGCGTGATTTCCGTGAAATTGTGCACCCACATTCCCACTAGGCCGAGGACGAAATGCCACATGAACAATTTCAACTCAGCCTCAAGGTGGCGCTATAACTGGCCGAAAAGTGTTTTTACCTCTAACTGCACGGATCTGTGGATAACCTGGTGGAGACCTGTGCCCGGAAGGGCACTTTTTCTAGTTTAAAGTGCTACTGACAAAACAATAACAAACATTTGAACCATAGTACAACGTCACAGATGCAAATAAATATAGTATTAATGTCACTAATGTAGCCTCAAGAAGCATCCTTGAGGTCTGTTGAGAACAATAACCAGTTTCAAAGAATCCTGATTCATAGAAATGAATAGTCAATGGTGTGAAACTGTGTGGAGTGGACATATAGTCATGTATGACTGTATATGCAAGTATGCAAGACGAATACATTGCTGGATGGTGGAAGTTGCAGTGGAAATTGAAACTTGAACTAATAGGCGCGAGTTGCTAAGAAACCAAGATAAATCAGAAGAAAAGTTGAAAAGTGCTGATGTTAGATGGAGAGAAGTGAAGGTTAGCGGGTAGGGGTGGGGAGTGTGGGGGTGGTAAGAAAATGTCATAACACAAGTACAATGTTACAATATCAAGGTGAAGTGAGGAGGTGGAGGAACTGAATGGAAAGGGAGAATAGTAGAATGGTGATGGTCAAGCCATGATTCATGATTTCTACAAGAAATGGAGAATCATTTGTTGTGAAGAAGTTTAGATAGTATAGGCCTACACATTGTCAGTTTGTAGCTATTACTCTCGAAATGATTTGTTTATTTATTTAAAGGTATATTCAGTGATTTCACTCAAAAAAACGTAGGTTTCGTTTTTGGCTGTGGGACCCAGCCTTTCGTCCAATCAGGATAGAGAGTCAAAAACGAAACCTAAGGTTTTTTGACCCCCAGGGGTTAACTGGGGACAGGGAGGAACTCCTTATATGGCCAGCACACTCTATAGTAGGGAGGATTATCACAACAAAACAAAAAAAAAGTGATATTTGAATTAAGTGAAATCACTGAATATACCTTTAATAATGATTAATTATTACAGATTTTGTTATAATTTCTTCCCAATTTAGTCGTTGCCAACCTCTGCTATACTGTATGTATGTGGTTCCTATCACTGCAAAACCCACTGTTGGCGTTCGTACAGTGATTCTCAACCTTTTCGATTTGTTTGCACCTGATGGTTCTCTCTGACCACAAAAGCATTATACTGCCTGATCACTTTGTTTCATCCATCCTCTGATTGGGACGCTCAGTTGAGAAGATGGAAGAGCACCTTTTCCACCCCTTTGAAACCCAAGCTCTCAAGCATAGATCAAGCCAGGTGTTTAACCTCATAGACTACTGACCTCTGTTTTTTTTTATTAAGTTTGCTTGAACAACACTTTTTGGGCAGTTTCAGTGCCTTTTGTACCTGTATCTGAGTCTGTGCTTGACAGTGACACATGTTATAAACTTGTTTTCTTATACAGTATAATTACATCTATTTGCCACTTTCAACCTGGTGTCCCTATGTTGGTTATCTCATTACAGGTGAAAATAAAGTGCAAACTTATAAACAAACAGACAAACTTATAAACAGACAGACAGACAGACAGACAGACAGACAGACAGACAGACGAAAATAGCCAATCTACAAGTGCTTGTAGATTGTCTATATTATAGACAATCTACAAGAACGTGTAGAGTGGCTATTTTCAATACTTAATAGCACTTAAGTGATCACTGTTCTTTGCCACCATTTTTTCCCCTTTATGGCTCTGGTCTTATTTAGTCCTTAATTGCTTCACAGCCAGGTCATCAGCTGACCTTTCCCCAGCGAGTTCTCATTAGCCTTCCTTATTGCTCTTCATCGGAGAGAGCCAAGGCCACTGACAGGACTTTAAATACCAGTTCTTTCCGATCCCTATTTCCACGTCATAAACCACACAAAATGTGATAACATGAATAGTAGCAGTGTTCTTTTTTTTTATTTATATTTTTTGTCCCACGATTTTGTAACCCATTTTTCACCCCGGTGTCAATCATCTAATGTGATCCTGGGCTCTACACACCCTCCGCCAACCTAGGGAGAGCAACGGACTTGAACTCATGCTTCCTTCATGCTTGAGTGTCCAAGTTGCTCCTTTACACCTGACAGGGGGGAGTTTCCCTGGTTGGACGTAGCGCGTGGAAGGAGCACGTTATTCCAACCAGTTCCTTTCCCCTCCATCAGACGTCCCGGCTGGCCAGGGGGAGGCAGTTTAGAGACCAGGATTACTGCATGTTTTTGTGAGGGTACCTACCCTAGGGGACACGGGGAGAACATGCAAACTCCACACAGAAAGGCCCTTTCGCCAACCCCGCCTTCGGGTATGGGCACTGATGACGCGGAGGAGGAAACACGCCGCCAGCACCCACAGCGCCCCGAGCGGGAATCGAACCCAGGACCTTCTAGCTGTGAGGCGACAGCACTACCAACTGTGCCACCGTGCCCCAGTAGTACTGTAGTAGTACTGTAGTAGCAGTGTTCTGGCTGTATGCAGGTAGGGAATTCTGCAGGTTCATAGCAAACACAACCTTTTACTGTATTACATCAATGCTGTAAGTCACTTCACAGTCATCATAAAATAGTAAAGCTGTGAGGGAGCATAGAAAACAAGTTACCTTCTAAAGGAATAATATATTTCATTATCTGCTTGACTCAGTGGTGAATCACTGATTTCACAGTACGTAAGCATATTGAGATCCATGATACGATGACCACCAACCACAACAATTATTCCACGTTTTTCTTTGTCCTTTCTAAACTCCTCATTCCTTGCTTTCTATAATGAATAGGAACACCATGACATTCTGCCCTATACAGCTGAATAAGTACTGGCACCGAAAAAGATCTCAATCAGAATTTTCATTGCTATAGTATGTTTTTTAGAGGAATGTGTCTCAGTGAGGTTAAACTGAAACAATGGTATAGAAACACGCACGCACGCGAGTATGCAGGTGAACACCTTGAGAAGATGGGGAGAGCAGCCACTGATGTCATTGACATGGATATCCATCAGAAAGGACATGGTCAACTGTGTTTAATGTTAAATGGATTGCATATTTAAGTGCACTCAATGGTGGAACACCATTAATCATATAGGCCTATATATACAAATGTGGTACATTTACACATAAGGTGGAATGACCACGCAGATATGGAAACAGTCTGTGTCCATGCTTGTGTGGAAATTAAGTATTGGAGTAAGTGGGCTCTAGACTGCATAGCACTGGTAGTTAAATCTACTGCAGAAAGTTCAGAAGCCCAGGGCACAAAAAAAAATAAGAAGACCAAAATACTAAATAAAAAAACCCCAAAAACAGAAGGGATAAAGGGCAGTGTACAAAAAAAGTCAACCAAAGAACAAGATTCCTTTACAGGATCTCCTCACTGGTCAACAAAAACACCTTGAAGACCCTAACAGGAGCCCTCGTACAAGGTTTCTTTGACTATGCATGCACCTCTTGGTACCACAGCACCTCAAAGGCCCTTAAACAAGGCTCCAGACTTCCCAAAACAAACTGGTCAAGACCTATTCATAGTCTGGATTTTCGGTGGTGAGGTGACCACCGCTCCGGTGGTGAGCTGACCACCGGAGCTGAAATAACGTTGAGCGGTGGTGAGTAAAAACAGAGAGAAGGGCTGGCGCGGTGGCGGTGGTTTGCTCTTCACCGCGGCTCGTGACGTCATGTTGTAGTTCGGTGGTCACCCCACCACCGAAAATCCAGACTATGTATGAGCCTTTAGGCTCCTACTTGGCATCACCCCCCGAACCCACCTCACCCGGCCCTGCCCACTTTGACAGGCTGGAATGGCTTAGGGTCGATGACGGAGTACAGCATCTTGCAATGGGTCTGGTCCACAAGATTCGCTAGACCACCAAGATACCCATGTACCTGTCTAAATACTTCCTTAATGTTAACGAAGTCCACACCCACAACACCAGAGACCAGAGGGAGTGCAACAAACCATGTGCAACCCAGATTTGGCACAAACAAGGGACTAAATTATTTCCGCTCCTATGTCACAAAAATGTGGAACGCCCTACCAACAGTCATTAAGACATGCTAATCCCTTGACTCCTTCAAAACCACTCTCAAAGGGCACCTACGGACGGCTGCAATTCGAAACTGGCCCCCGTAGAATCCGAATCCCCTCCCCCCACCACCCACCCCTTTTTCCCCTCAATGTATTTCTTTTCCATTTTTTACCTCCTTTATGATGAAATCCTGTTCTGTTCTTTGGCTATATAGAAGTGTCTATTTGTACGTCTCTAAATGTTTTGATGATTTGAACACGGTGGACCCTCCTGTAAACAAGTGTAATGCTTTATTGGGCCGTCCACTCACAGTTAACAGTCTTTGTATGGAGTTGTTGTAGGAGAGAAGTGACTGTGGACTGTAGCTGATCTGGACTGTGTGCCTTTTGTCCTTTTTGTACTATTTATACTGATGTATTGTTGTTGTTCTTGTTGTGTTGTTTCCTTGTTTGTACTAATTTCCTTTGGGAATAACATTTATTTTCATACATTTATACATTTAATACATATAACCCTAATTGGTGTTATACAGTATCATCTATCCACCCTTCCGATCTCCCTCTCTTTGTCTGTGTGACTGACTGTGTCTACTTTGAAAACAGAGTTTATTACATAGAGCTCTCTGCTGTGTAGGGAAATCTCATTGTCGCAAAACAGGAGAAACATTCCGTTTTACGGCACTTGATTTGCACTTCCTTTCTCGTCGGCATCTGGAAGGAAAAACTGTACATCGGACGTGTGGTTGAAATAAACCACTCGGTACGGTGTCATATCTCCTAAGGTGAGAATCGATCGAAATATGTGAACGTGTATGACGAGAAATACTGTAAAGTGTTGTATGTCATAAGACCGAAATTAGTCTAGGTAAAAAAGTATTTGGCTTGCCACCCACGTTAGCTTAGCCTAGCTAACACGGCCACCTGGCAGCCTCATATGTGAGTGAGGCGTAAGCTTAGCTTAGCTAATGCTAGCAGAATTCGCTAACGCACTGGACGAGGGCTAAAGCTGATCCAGCTGGCAATTGTGTTGTCGAATCATTCCCATTCTATCACATAAACTACTGTAATTTCACTTGAGTCTTCTATTTAATCTACAATTTGACTGGCAAGTTGTCCCATGCTGTGGGTTGTTGTTGAAGCGGGTGAACGTTCAGGGCCGGACAGGTCTGTGATGACTAGCCCACTGCGCAAGCCGAACAGTCAGTGCCTGTTTGTTCAGTGCATTGCTGATGAGGGACAACAGTGCTGCTAATAGTCTGAGACCTCTCTCTGAATGAATGTCATGATCTAAAGTCACTACTGTTCAAAACTTCCATTGTCATTGGATGTACAGGTGCAAAGAAGTTGGTGAAATTAGTTTTTGCATAAACTACAATTTTCTGTTTTCCAGAAAGGGATAATACGAAAATTGGTGACAGCAGGGAGAGTTTAAAATTGAACTGCAAGGGTCCTATGTTATTACTAGTTCTCAAAGTGAAGTGAGGATGGGGCGTCATTGAAATGGTTCCACTTAAAGTATTGATAGTTCAAATGGGACAAGAAAGAGTTATGGATGTCCATGGCCTAATAATGCGTTCCTAGTCTGGGACTCCTTGAAATTACAAAAGTTTTCTGTGATTGTGTGTTAGCGTCTGCTTTTAAATCAAATGATACAAGTCTGGTATTTTCTTCTTGACATAAGGTCATCATGGCAAAGTTCCATGCCCCTGTGATCCAGGACAATCCATCGGGATGGGGTCCTTGTGCAGTTCCAGAGAAGTTCAAAGACATGCCATACCAGCCTTTCAGCAAAGGAGACCGTCTGGGAAAGGTTCGTAATATGCTCGTAATATACCTTCAGATTACAGCCTGACCGATGCCACATTTTTGTGGTCTGATTTAGGAAAGTCTGGGATCACAGATCATTACCAATGTTTTTGACTGATATTATATATTAATCCATTTAGACCTGACGTCCAGATAAATAAAAAGTCTTCTGAAAGAATATTATATTCAAAGATTTGTGCCACAGCAGACCTACAAGCTCGTAGCGTGCCACTCGGTGGCGCGCTATGAGCTTGTAGATCTGCTATTTTTCAATAGCTAAAGTATAACATAATGCTTAGTTAAAACACCAAAACGGGTCCCCGTCCAGAAGGGGTTAAAAGTTTCTATTTGAGAATATTTTACAAAAAAGTTAAACTAATGATTTTGAATAGATCAAATCTATACCACCGATGTATCGGTGTGGCTCTACTCCAGTTTTCCCCACCTGAAATGTTGAGTGGTATAAGCTTTTTCCCAATTAGTATCTTTATAGGATGTACTTAACAAACATGGTTTAATTGCAGGTGGCTGATTGGACTGGGGCGACCTATCAAGATAAGAGATACACAAGTAAGTAAAACCATTTAGAAAAAATAGCATCAGAATGTTTTATTAAAATAATATAATATACAGCGTCGGTATGTGTATTGTGGATTATACACACATTCAAACTCATTTTCTACTTTAGTTTAGTTGTTGCCACACATAATTAACTTTACTCACATTTAGCTGCAGACATGTATTGCCAGTTGCCACCAAAGTCAGATTTTACCCTACACTCAAACGTAACACACATATGCGACCAATAATTGGTCACATGTGTTAATTGGTTGCATATGTGAGGTTTTAATTTGGTAGTATCGTTATTTGCTTACAGTCTTGAACCCTTATACACATACTGTACCAGTAAGACGCGCTGAGGGCGAGAGGCGATCTCGCCTGAATTTTCGGCCTGTTGAGAACACTAGTTTTCGCCGGGTGCTGCTGCACTAATAACTTTAGGGCAGGCCCGTCTAGAGTTTGTAGCCAGTATTGATGACATCAGGGTTCTCCATATATGGGCATACCCATATGACCATATATGGAGGCGTGGGTGATTATTGCGACCTGCAGTCTCAATAATTTACTTAATCGATTTCAAACAGCAGGCATTAAGACTAACTTGTCTCCTAAACTCCTAAACCAATGGATAAAACATAATCCTTGTGCCTGTAAGGGCACCATAAAGATAGGACCAATGGAAACAAGTCCCCAGGACGTTTTGTTATCCTTTTAGCCTTAATAGTCTTGACTGTACCACATGCCGTTTAATTTTTTTACTAACAAAGTAATCAATCAATACTGATGATAGGTGATATTGTCCATATGCATGCATGCCAGACCTACCATGTAATAATCTTCCGACCTCTCCCTCTCAGATAAATATTCCTCTCAATTTGGGGGTGGTAGTCAGTATGCCTACTTCCATGAGGAGGATGAGACCAGCTTCCAGTTGGTGGACACTGCCAAGACGCAGAAGACTGCCTACCAGAGGAACCGCATGCGCTTTGCTCAGGTACTCAAAACAGATTAAAACATGTCTCCAATGAATTAAAAAATATATATGAATTTGTCTTAAATTGTGTCCCACCATGTCATGTAGCCTAACTGGCAGTCTAATTAAATTAAGTCTAATTATCAGAGAAATCTACGACGGGACAAGGACCGTAGGAACCTGACCCAGTTCAACATGCAAACCTTGCCTAAGAGTGCCAAGCAGAAGGAGCGGTAAGTTGCTGTCAAAACTGTCAAGTACTGCCTCCAGGAAATGTCCCCTTTAGTTTTTACCATTTAGGTCGCATTCATACCAGAGAGCTTTGCTGCGATTAAAACGAATCCTGCTGCGCATTGTCAGAAAGTGCGCTTCGTTTGGCAGGTGTGAAGGCTCATTTGAATCCTAATGCGCAGCAAATAACCGCATTTTACTCCGCCCAAAAACGTGGGTTTCGCTTAGGGATGCACCGATCCGATACTCGTATCGGAGATCGGCGCCGATCCAGGCTAAAATTCTAGATCGGGTATCGGATCGGTGGCCGATCCATTATCCGATCCGATCCGATAATTATGTGTAATTACAGTATGAAAACAACTCTACCTCCTCTGTGACACAGCAGTGTAGTATTGACAGTATAACATGTGGAATGCAGCCAGGCTAGCCTGCGCACACATTAACCTGGTCTAATTGTTGCACAGTTATTTAATAAATAATTCAGTGCATTTATATCTGTGTTTGTTACATTTTGTTTTACAAAGTTGGGAAAGTAATGTTTAAGTCAAGCCTTGATGTTGCCTTACACAAAATAATGATTCCAGACTCCACACAGTGAGGCATACAGCTTAATAGGTTATTACGTTTCTTTGTGGGGGGTATCGGATCGGTACTCTGTATCGGCAGATACTGGACCCCCATGTATCGAAATCCGTATCGAATGCCAAAATGCCGGATCGGTGCATCCCTAGTTTCGCTTCGCTTCGAATCGCACTTGACTACGATTCGGTGCAGGTGTGAATGCAATCCGCAGTAAATAAAGGAAATGAAGCAAACATAATGTGGCGGGTGAGGAGCTGAACACAGTTGGAGACGGAGAAGGCATATTTTACGCAGCGCAAAGATGTCCCATTACTGTGGATAGACGTGGTCGAATAAGGAGACTGAAGCCCTGATCGAAATGAGGACGTGTACATTAATCAATTGCTTAAGAAAACACATACAAACACTGCAGTGTAGACTATTATAGCCTACAGAATATTCTGTCTGTCTGTCTGTGCGTGCTGTAAACATGGAGTGCTATGGAGTGCTGTCACTGTGTGGGGACTGGGGAGTTATATCAGTGCGCTCATGCAGCGCTGTGCCTCCATGCCCAAAAGAACAGTGTGTGGCGGCTGCGTGCGTAGAGAGAGAGAGAGAGAGAGGGGGGGGGGGGGGTCCCAGACGGCACGACACATGCACGTTATGAGTGTAATTTTATCACCATAGATTTCACTGCGTAGGCTAGTTTATGAATGGAACACATTGATAAAGGTCCCCCCTGCTGCGTTTCCAATTGCTGCGAATGACAGTGTGAAGGCAAACCGCAGCCAATTAAATATGCAAGAATTCCGAATCCCCGCCCATACGGATCTGAGTCTACCGAAGTATTAGGTGAGAATGTGACCTTATACTCCAGTCCAGTCCATCTTCAGCTGGGTCAGTATGTACTAGTACGAGCTGTGACCACATTTCCATTAGACTTTTAATACGACATTTCTGTATCCAGGGATCGCATGCGTCTGCAGAAGAAGTTCCAGAAGCAATTCGGAGTCCGTCAGAAGTGGGACCAGAAATCTCAGGTATAGCATGAAAATATTTACAGACAATATTGTAGTTATTACGTAAACATGGATACTATGCCTATTGTGCTATACCCTCACCCACTTTAAACTTGTTTTTCTCATCGATAAGATTTTATATGGAATACACTTTATAATTGAAGTTTTATTATCATGATTGTTTTATTAATACAGAAGCGTTTCTGTCCCCTCCTTTTTCCTCTCTTTACCTCCTTTTGTCTCTATATCTCGCGTTCGTTGAGACCCAGCTGAAGCCCAGGGACTCATCTGTGGAGGTGAGGAGCGACTGGGAGGTGAAGGAAGAGATGGACTTCCCCAGGCTGATGAAAATGAGATACATGGAGGTAGCTGATCCTACTGACATGTAAGTTTGACACACACACACACACACACACACACACACACACACACACACACACACACACACACACACACACACACATTTTAACAATTTATGTCCACACAGAGGAAATTGCATACATACCCCAAAGGACTAGCCCCTCTCGGAACCCTCCATAAAGCTTTTCTGAAATTTGGATGAGTTTTATGTAGGGTCCCTCCCTGTTCATAATTATATTTTCGTATGGGAATTTTTTAACGCGGACATAAATATGCTCCGCAACATCGTATCTGCGCCGTTTGACGGCCTGTTTTCCTTTGAGGGCTTCTGAATTCGTGAACTATAAGTACCTATACATTCCGCTGCGAATATCTCCTGTGGCGCGGAAGCCGTTAAGTATTTTGACCGATTTGGTCGCTTTATTTCTTCTTGTTTGTTTACCGTTTATTGTACCGCCTCCCGGTGTGCGGTTGGCTTGTGCCGGCTACGTCCCTGCCTCTGATCTGCTCTGTCATAGCTATAGCGCCACTAGCTAGCCAGATAGGCGGTACAATGAGGTGTCAATAAACAAGGAAGGAAGAGAAGAATCAAAGCGACCAAATCGGTCAAACAAAATACTTAACGGCTTCCGCGCCACAGGAGATATTCGCAGCGGTATTTATAGGTACTTAAAGTTCACACATTCAGAAGCCCTCACACGAAAAAAAGTCCTGAAAGAGAGCAGAAGGACTTATCCGAAGTTGTTTACGTTTATATATGTGTGCGTACCCGGTGGCAGGGTGGAGGTGGAATAGGACCCAATGCTCTGGGTCTAAAAAATGTCAGAAACTTCAGTAGCATTGGGTTCTGCTTGTAGGGCTACCCAAAGGACATGAATAGTTCAGGTGCAGCAACAAACAAGAACGTCATTCCATTCCATTCCATGGGCACAAGTAGTGTAGGCATGCATCCTAAGTTTGCGGGTATGTCTCAGGCTGGACCACCAGAGGAAACAATTTCCCAGTCCACTCCTGCATTGCTTTTTATATATACTTTATTGAAAAATTATTCAGGGTTTACTCCTGCATTGACACCCGGTGTCATATCGTTCCCGGTAGTGTGGCTAATCCCATGGGCCCAAAATCCACCCACTGCTAGAAGGCCAGGTCCAACGCCTCTCTTCCCAGTAGCTGCTCATGGGAAGGTCCACCAAGTAGCAGTTGGTATACTCCATCGGTGAGCGGTGCCTTGTTGTATGCAAGCTTGCGATGGTGTTGTAGCACACAGTCCACAGAGGTTGTAAATGCATCTTAAATCTGCACCCACTACATTAATGATGGTAGTTACAACAGAGCAGTTGTCATGCTCAGGACCACACACACACACACACACACACACACACACACACACACACACACACACACAACTTCTGAGCCAGACCTGCACTTAATAAGCCTCCAACCAGCTAACTCTTTGACTGTTGTTCAGCTGCTAATGGTGCTACAGAGCAGTGGTTCATAAAACACGGGATTTGATGGGTTTATTGCGAACTAAGTGAGCACTAACTATAGAAGATGGCCAAAACTCTGTGTCACGCTGTAACACCACCCGCCCACCACCAGAGGGCAAAAGATTGGGAGCAAACCAATACAACTGAAAGTGTGTGTGTGTGCCACAACAGCTTTGTTCACTTCCCGCGTTTACGCGTCTTGTTTTTTATCAAATAAATATTCCATATATTAGAAAGCAAATGTTTAAGTAGTGAAAATAGCCGAGCTACAAGCTCACAACACGGCGTGAAGCGACGCATTGGGAACTTGTAGATCTGCTATTTTCACTAGTTTGCGTCTCTTCTTTTTTGGGTCTTGAGCTAAAAAGTTTGGGAATGCAGAATGACCAAAACATTCTGTAAATATTGTATTTCTTAAGGGGGATGTACTGTTCAACATTAATGTGTGTATTTGATCTCTGTAAAGCCCATCACACACCGTCTGCAAACGCCGCGCATCAAAACAGCCACCTCAGTTATTTTCATTTTCAATGAACCTATCTCGCCTGACAGTCCGATTTTGAAAAATTGTGAAAATGTGGCGCAAATCTTTGAATATATTCTTTCAGAGCGAACAATTTTAACTCAAATCTTGAACAACATATTTTCAGATGGGGTCGGCGGCCAAATATACATATAATTCTGGGGGTCCTTGATATGAAATATTGAGCACCACTGATATAGAAACATGGGTATTTCAGAAAACTGTCATGATTTAGAAGACAACTGTCATGATTTAGAAGACATTTTTAAAATGTCGACGTCTGGCCTAACTGGGTCCCCGGGACAGTTTTCCATCGTGAGGATTTATGAGATCAATGCAGTCTGCGCAGATCAAATAAATAAATGAGGGGTGGGGGCGGTATGTAGCCATGGCCACAGTGTGAAAGCCATGAAGTCGTCATAACGCAGCATTTGCTAGTCCAGTGATCTCTCCAAACTACCAAGCATCCATCCCCAGTCAAATAATGTTTACATCGATCAGCTGTAACCAGAAACCGAAGTGTTGGCCTCAGCTATAGGTCTACTTTGTTGCTTGCCGGTGTCGTGCGCAGTAAATAGCAGATTTGCAAGCTCACAGCGTGTCATGAAAGCTACGCATTATGAGCTTGTATATCTGCCATTTACTGCATGCAACTACCAGTGCACAACAACCGTAGGCATGTTGTGCTCGATTTCCCCCTGCCATTCTGACAAAGTACCGCAGATTTAATTTACCACTGTGAAGTTATGGAAGTTTCTCCATATGGATCATGGCACTGTCCAAAAGAAATCACAGAAATAATGGAAGTAACTGGAGTTCTAAATCGAACTGTGCTTACGTTCGGTTCTCTTGCATTCAATTAGACAGCGGAACACTTGCTATTAGGCATGTAACGATATATCGATATATATCGATATATGATTTTTTTTAGGTGGGCTAGTGAATTATGGTGTGTGATGTGAAATGTGAGCTTTGGTCATATTCCATCATATTCAAGTGCTTTTGGAGAGAAATTAGTCACTTTCAGTAGTAGAGCACTGTAGAGGGGAGCTGTGTGTGACTGTACCCAGGTGATGATGGTCGTTGATGCTCATCAAGGAAGGCAATTGTGTTTCTGCACTGTCAAAAGTAGTGCTACTTCTTTTGCAAGTAGTTAAATAAAAACATTGGGAGATCAATTATATAAAATAAAAAAACGGTAATTTCTGGAAAATATATTTTGTTTAAAATATCGTGAAAAATCGTATCGTGATATGAATCGTATCGTGAGTTGAGTGAATCGAATGCCTACTTGCTATGTTTGCCAATCAGAGATTTGAGAGGATATATTTGTTACTCTCACAAAAGTTACTCATACAGGCGTGCTAATGCAAACACTTTGGGTGGTGTTTCATTTAATCTTTTCTTGATTGTGAACAGTGTGCTGTCAAAGGTAGTCGCCTCAGAAGAACCTTATTTCACTACCAATGCCTCCATGATTATCGCTCGTTTGGACCGGCCTCTACCACATGGGAGTTAATGCAATTCACGCCAGACATTTTCAAGGCAGTCGAGCGATAATCATGGAGGCATTGGTATTGAAAGAACAGCCTTGGACGTCAGATGTTCTGACTACAGTGCTACCGGGTGCATCAACAACAAGCGAGGATGCACGTGAATCAATGGCCGATCGTATTGTGTAATCATAATTTGGTTAGAACTTAATGGAAACACGATTTTACAATACCACCCCCCAAAAATGTCATTAATGTATGGAAAAACAATTGGAAAAAATGACATTATGGGGGTTTTCCCTCTCAATGTTTCATGCATCAGATATTGGGTCATGGTCTGAAAATCATTTTCCATCTTCCATCTTTTTTTTTGCTTTAATTCCTGTGAATCCGCAAAACGTGTGACGACATGGCTCACGTCGCTTATGTTTATTACATGGTGCACTGGAGCCCTCTAGGCGATATTTGAGTTCCTAGGATGAGCAAGCACTCCCATGTCCCGGTCATCATAGGAATACACATTTAGCGAGCTAAAAAAAAACACATGTGATATGAAGTAGAAAGAAAGTGGTTCTATGCATGTGTGCCTGGTCTATCTGGCAGTTGAGTGTGTCACCGCCACCTGGCCTGCACACTACTGGATATTCTGATCAGTGTTGCGCCTCCGTCAAATGCAGAATAAAAAGTCAAAACGCAACGGGAATTTGCTGTTTTCTCAACAGACCGTTGCCGTGTAAAGGTGGCCATAGTCATGATCCTATAGCCCAACAGACAGGCCATGGTCATGCTGTAGTTATTAGGTTGTCAGCAAACTAAGCAGCAATGGCATCAGGCAACTGAATGCTAGAGCTTCCACACTTGTTATTTAAAGGAGTGCAAAAGAATAGGGCCAACTCCAGTCCAGTATGTACTGAGTATAAAGGTTTCAATTGGTTAAGAAACAAGTAGCATTCAAAGATTGTGGAAGAGTTGAGAGGCTAGAATACAAATTAATGATGACTTATGTCTTGTATTATGTCATCTTCAGCGAATGCTGTGGCGCATTGGAGTATTATGACAAGGCTTTCGACCGCGTCACCACTCGCAATGAGAGGGCACTCAAGAGCATCAAGAGGATCTTCCACACGGTCACCACCACAGATGATCCTGTCATACGCAAGGTACAAGCACAAATATACCCACAAGTCATGTTAGAAACTATAGCACATTTTCATCAGATTAATCACAGTTAATAAAGCAATAAGCCACAAGAGGTCTCAGGTTACCATGGATTTTACAATGGGTGAGAGGCTTATTGCTTTTCTAAAACGGTTACAAACATATAGCAATATTAACCTAATAAAACTATTAAATTCACAAAAGTAGCTACGCTTTGCGCCCACCAGAGCGAGCCACATCACTTCCTTGTTTTTCTCAGCAAGTAGGCTGTGCCGGGAGAATAGCACTTGATGTCTTTACGGGGCCGCCTGGAGCCTCACAGTCATATGAGCCGGGCGGTGCTTAGACGCCGCACGGCATGGGCTTGTAAGGCAATCAAGTGCTCCCCTTCCCCATTACAGCTACAAGGCTGCAGGATCAGCTGGGAATGTTATGAAGTGTTTTAAGTTGTGGATTATCTGTGAAATTTACAACGGTCACGTGACGGTTACCAGCCAATCAGAATCAAGTATTGGGACTAACCGTTTTATAAGCTGTGAATAATTATGATTAATCACCATTCATTAAAGGTATATTCAGTGATTTCACTTAATTCAAATATTACTTATTTTTTTGTTTTGTTGTGATAATCCTCCCTACTATAGAGTGTGCTGGCCATATAAGGAGTTCCTCCCTGTCCCCAGTTAACCCCTGGGGGTCAAAAAACCTTAGGTTTCGTTTTTTACTCTCTATCCTGATTGGACGAAAGGCTGGGTCCCACAGCCAAAAACGAAACCTAAGGTTTTTTGAGTGAAATCACTGAATATACCTTTAATTATTATTAATGACCAGTGCAGTGACCTTGTGGTTGGAGTGTCTGTCTTCAGACACTCAATCCGCAGCCGGGTCTTACCAACGACAATAAAAATGGTACCCAATGCCTCCATGTTTGGCACTCCGGATTAAGGGTTGGATTGGGGTAAATAACTGTGACAGCGTCATGTCCAATGTGTGTACTTCAAGCTAACTCAGGCTATGGAAACAGGAGACAAATATGACACGTGCAAGTGAAGGAAGGAGGGATAATAATGAGGTTTATTAACTAGCGCAGAAAGTGTTCTGTCTGCAATCAGTAACGGAGACATTCTATGACAAATTATCGCTGCTAGAAGAACTGTACCTGACATGACGGGTTGATTAAAATAAATTAGAAAGGTAAAGTTTTATTATAGTTTTGTCTGTATGTCTAAATTATAAAATCCTGGCTGTTCATTTAACTCTGATAGTGTAGGAAAACTGGCAGAAAAATACTTGCTCACCGCATAAACTAAGGCTCTTAGACAGACTTAAGAAAATATAATTTATTTTATTTTTAAATGCTCATCAAGTGCTCTGCTCAAATTTACGTCAAAATGTGCAAACGTTTCGGTCTTGGGACCTTCGTCAGTGCTATACAGTATGTGTGTAAATCACAGTCAAACCAGTTGCTCTTATAAGGCTCTATATCCGCTCAGATGCTGACGATCACCACTCAAGGACATCACCATAGTTACACAATATTTTTCTGATAGTGTACAAATTGTCCAACCAAATCAATTTGTATTCCCTCAGAGTTACAAAAGGATAAATTAACAACATACATTTTTATTTTGTAACTTTATAACATAAAATGTATTGGCTATTCTCTGAAATT
This sequence comes from Protomyctophum parallelum, assembly GCF_964188405.1. Classification (NCBI taxonomy): domain Eukaryota; kingdom Metazoa; phylum Chordata; class Actinopteri; order Myctophiformes; family Myctophidae; genus Protomyctophum; species Protomyctophum parallelum. The sequence goes on along the minus strand of NC_139708.1, from coordinate 21,553,604 downwards.
CTGTGTTTTTCTTTTTTTTTCTCCAGCTGGCTAAAACTCAGGGGAATGTGTTTGCCACCGATGCCATCTTGGCCACGCTGATGTGCTGCACACGCTCTGTGAACAGTTGGGATATCATTGTGCAGAGAGTGGGCAACAAGCTCTTCTTTGACAAAAGAGACAACTCTGACTTTGGTAAGCCTTTTTGCCGTGTAACCTTGGAACCTTAGAACCTTGGATGTGTGCCTTATTAGCTGTGGCCCTAACTTCAACCGCTCTGCCTCAGATCTGTTGACCGTGAGCGAGACTGCCAACGAGCCACCGCAGGATGAGGGCAACTCCTTCAACTCCCCCCGTAACCTGGCCATGGAGGCCACCTACATCAACCACAACTTCAGCCAGCAGTGTCTGCGCATGGTACGCCTCACCCAGCCAAGTCCACACTGTGCTGACAAAAGACCGTCCATTCCAAAGGATGTCGTCGCTCTTGCGTAGAAACCTTATATTTAAAAATGTCCTTTTTTTATGTTCATCCAAATTAATGCCCTTTCTTATACTTATTTGTGTGACAGTATCATGCAAATGTAGTGGAAATATCAGATCCGCAAGTACATGATCTTGTAGATCTTTGACAAATATTGCCTACTATAATGAATTAACCAAAATGGGGCTGTCAAGTTGAAAGTCTGTGGTTTTAACAATAAATATGTAATCAAAAGTAAAGCTTGTAATTAAATAACTGGGACCATTTCCTGAAAAGTAATGGTTTTGGACATGCAAGGTTTCTGCCCAACAACAGTGATGGTATGACCTTGAAATGAAACTATTGTCTTTCTACAGGGAGGAGAGCGTCACAAGTTTCCCAACCCCAATCCATTTGTGGAGGAAGACATGGATAAGAGCGAGGTGGCCTCTGTTGCTTACAGGTGTGTACTGACCCCTGCTGGTTAGATTCAGTAATTTGTGTAGCTATGATCAGAGATCTCTGCCTACTGATTCGTCTGGTGGCATCTAAATTCATGGCAGTTTGTCCAAACGGCACGCACATCGGTACACATTATCTCTATAGTCGTGCGATCAAGGGGGATCTGTCCGATTTTTCATATTCCCTAAACATTGCTGGCCCACAACAATTGCGATGGCCTATTCACAGCGCTCGGTTCACTAGGCAGGGTTCAGGGCATGTATATGTATGGCAGGGACATACAGAAAAAATATAATCAATAATAAATGCATTCATACAATTTCAACTTACTAGACGTATATATATTGCAAAGAGCAACAGTACTGAGTACTGTAAAAGGAACTCAAATAATGTGTTATAGTTCCAGCTGAATGAACAGATTTGACTAGGAATTTTCAAATGATCGTCCAGCACAGCCTATTTAGCTCTTATTACTGATGGATGGAGTATGTCCATTTAATGTATACCTAGTACGTTTTTGTTCTCTTTCCCCAAATAGGTCTATATAATATTGGTAGAATTATGGTAAATGCTTCTGACACGTCAACAAGTGCAACACTGTTAAAACATCCTTAGTTTTACAGGTTTCTTTTCTTCTTTTTTTAACCTTTATTTAACCAGTAAAAACACATTGAGACTGCGTCTCTTTTACAAGTGGGAACTGGCCAAGCGGCAGAAATAAAATTACACAATACCACATCGTCAATGTTACATTTTGGACCAGCAAATACAACATCCTTAATACACCTCAAAGTACCTATGAATAAATACAACACATCACCCAAGTCCTACTTTTTTATTAGCTTTTTTTCTTTATACAGTATAAAAGACATGGACAGCTTACCAAACTATAGTGTGACTAAGTGTTAAATGAAATTACATCTCTGTAGTTCCTCTTTGCATTAGCTTGTGTATTGAAACTATGACGCCAATTATAATTCCAGATGCTGAACTCGATGAGCAGCAAGGCACACAAAGAGTGACCTTGCTTTTATTCAGTTATAATAATTTCTGGGATTTTTATATAATTAAGGGGAGAGAATATAGAAAATGACTGACAACTTTAGAAAATAACTGATTAAGTTAATAAATAAATAAATAAAAGTTAGTTATATAACCATTTCATTGTAAAGAGAGAGAAACTAATACTCCAGTCACCCATTTTTACGTCAGCACCTCCTACCTGAACAATACTGTCACTGCATGCATGTGTGTCAGTGTATACAGTATATAGAAAGATTGTGCCTGGGCCTTGCTGCTAAAAGTTTCCTTCTATTCAGTTATATAACTATTTTAAAGCAAGAGAGAGTATCTAATAACCTAAACCTTCTCACCCATTTGTCATGTGCTCTTTGTTTTTGTGATCTGAGGGTCCATCTGATCTTTCATAATAATATACAGTATTAAGTAAGTTAGTAGGTGGAGAAGCTTATTGTTGGTATCAGCCAGAGCGCGGGAGTCTCCGAGTCTGACAGTCCATACATGGGCTGTCACGATGAAGACGTACTTTTTATTAAAAAAATTACAGATTTAGAGATTAGGACAGTAGACTGACAGGAAATGGGGAGAGAGGTGGAGTCGTGGAGAGTGACACGCAGCAAAGGTCGTCGGGATTCGAACCCGCAACATGCTGTCATGCTGCCCGGACCACCACTCCGATGGCCCGGGCCAAGACATTTTACTTATTAATTGTCAAACAAATGATTGTGATTAACGATTTAATTGTTTAATGTTGGCATTGAAATGTTGGCATTGAACATATAAATAAAAATCGCATTTCTGTTTCTGCTTCGTAAACAATAATTGCCCCTCAAGGACACCGGGGGCCACTTTGGGAAACGCTAGTCTCATAATAAATCTACTTCATGCGTTTAAGGTACCGTCGCTGGAAGCTGGGAGAGGACATCGACTTGATTGTTCGCTGTGAGCATGATGGTGTGATGACCGGAGCCAATGGGGAGGTTTCTTTCATTAACGTCAAGACCCTGAACGAGTGGGACTCCAGGGTAAAAGAAGTGAGGTGGTGCACACAGTTAAATAAAACATGAAAATGTTTGAGAATGAGGACTGCTGCTGTTAATATGCTAATCTTCCATTTCAGCACTGTAATGGAATAGACTGGCGACAGAAGTTGGACTCCCAGAGAGGAGCTGTCCTGGCCACAGAGCTGAAGAACAACAGCTACAAACTGGCCCGTTGGACATGCTGTGCCATGCTGGCTGGATCGGAGTACCTGAAGCTTGGGTGAGGAGGAACACACATCTCCACCTCTTTGGAAGGTGTCTTTTAGAGCCCAAACATTCGGGGAGTTCTAGACTGCTGTACTGATGTTTTTTTTCTTTTTTTTTTTTTTTTTTTTTTTGCGGCTTACGCCTTTTTTTTTATTGATTTTTGAAGGGACAGACAGTAGGCTGACAGGAAACGGGAGAGAGATGGGGGGATGACATGCAGTAAAGGCCGTGTCGAGTCCGGGAGTCGAACCCGCGGCACACTGCGACTGGATTACCAGTCCGGTGCCCAGACCGTTACGCTACGGCCTGGGCTGTACTGATGTTTTGACCAATTTTTTAAAATGCTTTCCTATAATCACATGCCCAAAATAGGGACGTTAGATTGAAAGTACTCTCTCAAGAAAAGATTCCGATCTACGCTACTGAATCTGTCTGCAGGGGTATTCAGAACGCGGATACATTGCTGTTATTGGGAATGAAAACATAGGTGCCCCTAAGGAAGAGGGAGGGCCTAAGGCGGAGAAAACAGGCATCATGCTGCTATTCACATTCTGTTCTGCGCCACCCCCAGAGGCAAATTCAATGCTTTTTTTGCTGATGGGTTCCCAGATTAGATTGAAAGTGGTTAAAATTCTGTACACGAGCTGCATAATTGCACATTACAAAAAAGGCAAATAATGGCGATCTATCGGTCTGCTTCTAGTGTCATTTTGCTGCATGGCTGAGGTCAGTAAGAAGTGTCTTTTGGCATACCAAGTGGCTTTTGTAATACATTGCCTGTTTGTTTGTTTAGATCAGTGGTTCCCAAACTTTGTAGCTTGTGACCCAAAAGAGAAATTAATCGTTTGCCTGTGACAAAAATTAGTGAAAATAGCAGATCTACAAGCTCTCAACACGTTGCATCGTGCCACGCTGTGAGCCTGTAGTGTAGATCGACTACTACTGTTTTCTAATTTATGAAATTTCTTAGATTTTTCTTTTATTTCTTCCTGAAATCTTTTTTTGGGGGATGTTTTTTGAAAATGTTTTAAAATAATTCAACAAAATGTCGGAAACAAAAAATAAAGGGAACCATAAAAATGTGTCTGCGACCCACAAAAGTGCCCCGACCCAGTGTTTGGGGGAAACAGTGGGTTTAGATCACCTCGATTGCATTCTCATCGTCCCTCCCTCTCTAGATACGTGTCTCGTTACCACGTGAAGGACTCTGCCCGCCATGTCATCCTGGGCACCCAGCAGTTCAAGCCCAACGAGTTTGCCAGCCAGATCAACCTGAGCATGGAGAACGCCTGGGGCATCCTCCGCTGTGTCATCGACATCTGCCGCAAGCTGGACGAGGGCAAGTACCTCATCCTCAAGGACCCCAACAAGGTGAGCTACACGTACCATCCGGGGGGGGGCAGTGGATCAGGGGTAGAGTGCCCGGTAGAACAGCCGTTCTAGTTCTAGGTTCCTAGTTCGATCCCGGGCTCCCCAGAGTTGGTGTCGAAGTGTCCTTGAGCAAGACTCTGAACCCCTAAATGCTCCTGCAGGTTGATGCCTTGCATGGTTTCCTCCACCATCAGTGTGCGAATGAGTGAATGTAATGCACAATCTATTTAAAGCGGTGTATAAATGCATCATGTATCCAGCGCTGCTGTTGGGTCAGAACCATTGAATGTCCAAAATCGTTGCGTTCCAAAGGATCCAGTATAGTTATCGAGTCACTGTTAATGCTGAAATCCACACACTTAAAAATGGTCAGAAAATAGCCTTCGAGCTCGAGCTACGAGCTCTACAAGCTCACAACATGTTGCAGGCACGTATTGTGAGCTTGTAGATTGTGAGTTGTGACATTCTGAAGTAAGGCATTAATTTTCGGAGATACAAGATTTCTGCACAACAGCAACGACTGGCTTCTTGGTCACAATTTGTGTCAGCGATTTCAGTGACTTCATTTTGTGTAAATTGTAATGCTGGTCAAGAAAGGTGGCTTGATGGCGGTTGCATTTGTTCCATTTCCAACAGCAAGTGATCCGCGTGTACAGCCTGCCTGATGGGACCTTCAGCTCTGATGAAGATGAGGAAGAGGAGGATGATGAAGACGATGACGAGGAGGAAGGTGAGAATAGGAAGTCGAGCAATGTCGTAGTGACGTATTCAGTGGTTCTCAAACATTTACTTATGTATCAAGGACTTGTTGGTCCATTGATAGATATTTGGCCCCATCTGACAAGATCTTTTGCCAGCGACCTCCATTTGTTAATATGAAAAATAATTTAAACTAGCAGCTCAGCAACAAGCTCACACCGCATCACCCTCACCCCAGGCTGATTATTGTCTCCACCAGGCCGAAGGCATGGGGGGAGAGTATGTTTTGCACTCCGTCCGTCCGTCCGTGTGTCCGTCCGTGTGTGTGTGTGTGTCCGTGAGCAGCTAATCTCGGCCACCGTTAACCCGGTCGATGCCAAATTTTGCACACACACTCCCTGGATGCCAACGATGAACCTCTGCCCCAAACTTTCCAGAACGGCCTGTTATAGCGCCACCAGGAGGCCGCTTTGTGCAAAACAAGTTTTTGCACAGTACACCTACAGATTTTGTCCAAACATCACGCAAATTGGTACACAGTCTCTCTAGAGCCATTCAACGAAACTGGTCTTTCAGATTTCTCAGACTCCATCCTGATTGGTTAAGATTGGCTTCCAAAGTTCACAGGAGTGCTCAGTTTCAAACGAAATGCTGCAAATCATGAACACATCGCGTGATTTCCGTGAAATTGTGCACCCACATTCCCACTAGGCCGAGGACGAAATGCCACATGAACAATTTCAACTCAGCCTCAAGGTGGCGCTATAACTGGCCGAAAAGTGTTTTTACCTCTAACTGCACGGATCTGTAGATAACTTTGTATGCCAACTCCCTAGAGGCCAAGGAAAAACCTACATTCCTATCCTGGTGGAGACCTGTGCCCAGAAGGGCACTTTTTCTAGTTATGTTTGTTTTCCGGTTCAGATTGAAAACTACAGCAGATCATAAAGATGGTAGCCTAGTAAGCAGCACAGCTGCACCAAAGAAATAAATGAACAAGTCTTATAGATTGTGTCCAGAAACCGAGGGCATGACAATGTGAAAGCATGGATAGTACTGACAAAAACAAATCTAACGCAACCATAATTAATTTGATTAGCTGCAGCTGTGTTGCTTACGTCACTGTGTGTACTAAAGTGATTATGCAGCCTACCATGTTTTTACCCTGCTGTAGTCTTTAATTCAGCGTTCTTAACGCTGCTGAAGTGGGATACAAACCCCTTTTTCATTCCCCTTTAACAAGACATTAACACCATTGTAATGTTTTTTTCTTACTGGGGTGCATTCCTGAATGTCTGTTATTGGCCAAAAATGACTCTACAGTACTGTTCTTTACATTTCTACTTTGTTGTCTCTCTCCCCACTCCCCTCCTCTCCCTTCACACAGACGAAGAGAATTGAGGTGTGGAGACTGCTTAGTGACCAAAGTGGCCTACCTACACTTGACAATACATTACCATAATTAATTCTGATATTCAATAAAAAATATGATTGGCCATCTTGTTTTATGTGCATTCACTATTGTTCAATACAACTTTTCCACTCTGAGCCATGTTAGATGACATTAGTTTATTGTTCCCTGTGGGGAATTAAATAATCGTGTCAGCAAGTAAATTATTAAACCATTTTATCTAGTATACATGAGTAGTTGGCGAACACATAACCATACTTAGCAACTGTAATGAGGCATGTGGAGCAGACTGTAAATATATTTCAGAATTGATGTCAGAGTACTAGTTTCCTCCTTTTATAGTTGCTGTGATTCAGTGTCCCAGATGAATTTCAGGTCCATGTCGCCCATCCGCTCCTGTAGGATCTGATCAAACCTCTCACTCTGGGCCATGGTAAAGGTGTTCTTCCAGTCACCAACCTTACCTGCAATTACAATAGTATCACAACTGATGATGACTGATGAAGATCTAAAATTTACGTATTGGGACAGTCCTGTAATCAAGAGGTCTGATGTCCACAATCATGGGTTCTGATCTTGTGTCTTAAAATGTTTTGCTATTATCACTATTCCACAGTAAGTCTGTGGAAGGGCATAGCCTTCAGTGGAAAATTGTATGACTTAAATATTTACCTTTGCGCATAAAGTCTCCCTTTAGCCGCTCTGTTGCCACAAACTCATAGTTGGCTTTAGGGTCTTTCTTCATGTTCTTGAAGGTAGATTTTTCCACAATTTGATCGATGGTGTCTTCACTGAGATCTTTTCCTAAGAAATGGCAGATCTTTGTTACTGCCGTCTTCAGATCCTACAAGAAAAATGGGGGGCAGTGGGTAAAATAAATTGAAAGTTTGAACTACATAGTAAAGACAACGTGCTATTGACCAAGATAGCACTGTATTGTAATTTGTAGGTATGTTGAGTATCCCCAATGGAGACAATGGGTTGTGCGGCTTGTGCAATGTCAAATCTTACCAGAATCATATCCTCATATGTCAGGAACAGTATGTTGTACTGGTCTCTCTTAGCATGCCACTCTCTGATGTGATCAAACCAGCAGCTTGCGCCAACTGGATAATGACATAGATTTTAGTGAAATTATAAATCACTGAAAGCAGTTAAATGGAGTTAAATTAAAACGTCTGGGTTTCCAAGGCTAATTGGAGTAGAACAGTGGTTTTCAACCCTTTTCATATGAAGGCCCATTATTTATTCAACATTTGTTGAGAGTGTAAAATGAAACCAAATAATTTGGTTGCATTTTACGCTATCAAGAGTTAAAGATCTATATAAGGGTTCATTTGTTTATTTACCAACCCCATCATTTAGCTGGGGACCACCTGGGACCCCCTCAAGGCCCTCTGGTGGTCCCCGAACCACTGGTTGAAAACCACTGGAGTAGAAGACGACATACTTCAAAGTAGATTTGTGACAATTAAAAGGCCTACCATTCCCTGACACATATTGCTCCAAAAAGTCCTCGAAGCTTTTGGGAGTTTGCAGGTCAGCCCAGACACAGCTGAAGTGGTAATATGACACAATGTTGTCCTTTGGGTTCCGCATTACATAGATAACCTGCCATGACAATGAAAATTAATTATATATACACTCACTGCGACACTAATGAGTTATGAGTTATTGAATCCAACAGTCCTCTTACTTTACCCTTCTCCTTCAATCCTGGAGGCATGAGAGCCGGGGTGAGGTGAGAGGCGAATAGCCGAGGAGAGGCTATTGAGGAGTAATCTGAACGACCTTCCGTGTATTCCAGCCATGGCATTCGCTCCAAGTTGTTGGCATAGGAAACAGAAACGCCTCCGTCTGACTCGTATATGGAAGTGATGATTTGCTGAGTCCATATAGTGCCTGCGAGTCAAAATGTTCAAAAAGCTTTTGAGACGTTATTAAAAGCCTATGATGGGTTATTTTTGGTATTTTAGCACTCACCAGTTGTGGAAAAAGTAGCCTATTCAAATGTTTTTCTTAAGTAGAAGTATCAAAATGGCACTATAGAAATACTCCGTTACAAGCAAAAGGCCGGAATTCATCATTAAGTAAAAGTACAAAAGTATTTGCTTCCAAATGTACTTAAAGTACCAAAAGAGTATTAATTGTGCAGAATGTCCCATTTAAATCTACTAATAATTGCTATTTTCAAATGGCCAAAATGTATATAGGGTAGTATGTCTATGTGCCTACTACTAGTATGAAGTATGTAGGCTGAAGTATGTTTTGTAATGATCAAAGTAACAGTAACTGAAGTTTTCAAATGTAGTGGAGTAAAAGTACAATATTTGCCTCTGAGATGTGATGGAGTAGAAGTAAAAAAGTACAAATACCTTAAATTTGTACTTAAGTACAATACTTACGTAAATGTACTACGTTACAGCTACAGTCCAAATAAATTGTCTCACTCACCAGATTTTGGGTAAGTGACAAGAAGGACGTCGTCATCACGAATTCCAAACGACTGAAGAGAATCGATGTATTCAGCAGTTGTGGAACCAACTGCAAAATTGTAGTTTTTATACCTACAGAGATAATCTGTGATCTGCTCCATGTGGAATGTTTGAATAAAACAAAGATTATAGAGCTAAATATGTGACATACAGTGACGTCGTGACGACAGTCCACATGAATTAAAATAAAAGCTTATGGGTACCGAGGCTAGTCCACATGTAGTTTGGACTTTGGACCTTTGTAGTAATAAATGCTTTATTATAGTCCTCGGAAACCTCCTGAGGTGACAGAAAATTGCTGTCACGTGCATTTCTGCATTATTACATCACGACGTCTAAAAAGGAATCCAATAATATGGGATTTAAATAAGCCATACTAGGCTATATATCCAACAAAGTAATACTGTAAAATAAAAAAGGGCACATGTACTATACGTACCTCTACTGTAGGCTATACTGCACTACTACCATATCAATTGATTAGGTTAGATTATAGGCTACTGTCCTATTGCATAAAATGTAAAGTTGTAAAAAGAAAACATGCTAGGCTATACTGTATGCTGTCTGCTTTGCTTGTCCTTTTCAATATGTCCTGTATGTCTTCTGACTAGCCTGGTTAACCACTCCCCCTTGAAAACATTCCATAGAATGGAATGAAATGCCAAAAGGGGGAGTGGTTAACCAGGCTATCTTAAGTTCTGACAGCTATGTAATCTGTACTCATGCATGTCACCTTTCAAAAATATAGTAGGCTATGTCTTTAACACGAGCTATCTTACAGTTGCCTTTCAGATATATAGGCCTACTCTCTTGGGAGATGAATGGTTGATAATGTAGATTAGATCAGGTGTATTCTCAAGCTTTGTTGTTACTTGGAATAACTTTCCTCTATTTGTGACAATAGCATAGCCATGTAACAGTATTGGAAACATCTGCTCATCCAGAATGCTTGGTTTTTATTCATCAACACCCATACAAAATATTCATTTTATTTTTCATTATTTCAGTCAGCACAATATTCTTCAAAAATATGTATCAATTCTTAATTCTTTAGCAATTATTTATGAAGGTGTGTGCTTTGCTGTTTCAATATTGCAAACACAAACATTTTTCAAGTCATGTTCTCTGAATGACAAAATACAATTTAAATTTTAAATTGGTACATACTTAAATATTTACAAATAGGCTAATATTTTGAAACAATATCAAATACTTTATGCTCAGATGACAAAATAACATGGTATTTTGGCAATTTTATAATCTTGTTCAATTACTGACTGCTTTCTACTGTATAATGCAATGCTCTTTCTTCCCCACTGGATCAGAGGGTATCTGTTCCAGAAATAGTTTTATCTCCCCTTTTTTAATATAAAATGGCAGCTCAAGGTTACCGTTCTTCTCTGTTGATGTCAGCATGCCTTCACTCAGAGAGTCATGGATCTTCTTCCATGAGTACAGCTCTGAACGCCACAGTGAAGCTCTGGCTCGGATGAACTGTGAGATTTCGCTCTGGCTACCTTTAGCCAGATTCATGCTGTCTAGGCAGATGTACATGATGTCCAACCCGATGAAAAGTGCATTTGCAACAATGAGACCTTCCCGGAACAACATCTTGACACCACTTTTGGCACAATCAACTATAGAATCAATGCCTTTTCCAACAACAACAACCTTTCTAACAAGTGTCCCTTGGCCTACACAAAGGGCCACATTGTCCTCTGCCAGTGTGGTGTTTGCTTTGGACACCTCTTCTAGATATTCCTGGATGCTCTTCACATTTTCCATGAAATTGTGGAATACCTCATTGACTCTCTTCTGTTGTGTATTATTTACGGTGATCTCTGTGCCTGTGGTGACTGCACTGCTGATTCCACTGGTAAGATATAGCCCTAACCCAGTCAGGATTAGAGCTAGGGACACTCCAGCTGTTACAGGGATCAGGGCCAGACCAACAATGGAGAGCACACCTCCAATTACCCCCACTGAGCTGCCTGCTACACTGGAGATCTGAGCACCCGTCTTCATCCTATCTATGCAGACGGCACATTCCTCCAGTTCAGTTAGAAACTGCAACATTCTGGGTTCACAGTGGCTGAACTTTCCGATGAAGCCAGAGGGGGGCTCATCCTGGAACAAGAATCCAACTCTAAAGTGCTGGTCCATCCTGAAAGAAAAAAAAAAGAAAGCAGTTAAAAGTAGAAACTCATCAACTTGAAATTGTATGTGCATTTTTCATCCTATAAGACTATTGGTGTTGGACATGTCCAACATTTCACATCAGAGGATGGAGGCTCGATCAGCTCCAAGCTCAGTTTATAGATTCTGTCTTCCAATCAAGTAGCTTATGCCAATGGAGGATGGAAGAACCACGAACAAAAATAGTTACCTTATGTCAGTGAGAAGTTTGATATGATTAAGCATATCCAGTATGTCAACATCAGACAAATCTGCAGGCAGTTGGATCACAGTATTTGTACTGTTCATCTTTCCAAATTCTCTGACAGCGCTATGAATGAGAAGATCATTCATTTCTGAACATTTGTCCTCCTTGTGCACAAACAGTTTTGCAATGAATGATGAATATGTTTTATTATGATGAATTTACCTTTTGTCCATTATATCACAGATGTCCTGGGTAATACATATGTATTTCTCCAGGTACACCGAATGCACTTCCACATTATGGAGGCTGGGAGAGAAGAAGATACCAGCTTCTCTTTTAAACTGCAGGAGGAGTGGGCAGACCTGGATTGCAGCAGTGATGACAGCCTGAACACTCTTAAAGCTTGTCCCCTCTGGCAACTGTAAAACCTGGTTCTTCTCCACAAACACATGCAGAGAGGTCACCGCCAGGGTTTCCACAGCATCCGCAAACCTGTTCAGCGTCTCCAAGCCTTCTACAGTGTCCTTAAGAACCAAATCAAGCTCCTTCTCCAGCTCCTCACGTCTTCTATCTGAGGTCATCAGGGTCATCTTGCTCTTCAAGTATTCTCCCAACGCCTTGCCTCTCTCCTGGGATTTGGTGACATGGTCAAAGCTTAGATCAATTCCATCTGCCCTCTCTTTGATGTCCTTCATCATGGTTTTCTCTTTTGTCCTCTTGCACTTCCATTTTGAAAGTGACAGACAGAATTCTCTCACTGTGGCAATGTGATCGAGGGTGTCGGATGTGTACTGGCACAAAGACTCCTGCAGTTCCTCTCTGTAACATCCAATGACAATATGACATTTTTCTTTATTAAATCATTTTGACAGGACATAGGAATTGGGAAAATGTCATTTTACCATGTCTAAACACTATGCTATGGCACATCATTTTGTTGACAAACAAATCCTACATGAAGAAGTTACAGTTTACTAGCGGTGGGGTGCCACAGAACAGAAGGCTGTGTCATCTGACAGCTAACGGGGACACCACCCAGGCTCTTGCACTTGCAATCTAAAATAGGCAGCTTCAGGAACCCTGCTGATTTGGGTGATCCCATGGTGTCCCCGTTATCTTGTATTTACTGTAAGATGGTGCCCTTATGTTGCAACATAACATACATATTGTGCTCTAATAATTAGGGGTCAAGCCCGAAAGGGGCAGGAGTATAGTGTTAAGAGACAACCTCTTCAGCCAATCAGTGTAACAAAATTGTGACGTCATCTCCGGTCTCCAACTAGCTATTTAAGGTGCTCATTTGTTTTATAAAAACAGTTTTTATAATTAATTGTGTGGTCTTCTTTCTCGCAGGTTCAGTCATCAGTGTTTCTATGGCTTATTGTGCATTTTGCCTATAGCTTTTTCCTTTATTGCTTTAATGGCTTGGCCCCGTCTTATCGCTGCTTGCAGCTATATTATTCTTATTGCGTCAAATATGCCCGATTATCGGCTAGTGTAAGGCCACCTCAAATCAAAATCTTTTCAAGACAGGGACAGAATAGTTTGCTGGGCCTATATACTCACTGCACTGGATCCTGTCATACTATACAGTATAGTAGCCTCGCGCTGACGAAATGAAAGCCTGGGTATCGATAACCTTTACCTCAATGTTACACTGAATGTTAGCTTGCCCTGAAGACTTACCGTTGCAGAGATTGCTTGCTTTTCTTGTCTCCATGTTGTTCGCCTTTATCACATGTACCCATTTCATCAGTGGAGTGGATACATTTGAACAACAATATTTGAGTTTAAATGATAAATCTATTGCAGACTCAGAGATCAGAACCCAGGTTAATGCTGGAAGCTTTCTTTGAGCACCATTAGGATACCGTCAGTCCTTTAATACCCCTTCCTTCACAGGTGTCAGCAGTCATACTGACTGTAAGCCTGTAATGTGCTATCCTATATCTCTTATCAGTCCTTCCTAAGGTTTCATTTAACTTTCTTCTCCTGTTGAACAATTTATTTGCTTTGAACCATACCTTTGAACCCTTTCAATGTCCATTGCCAGTTAGATCTATTATATGGTTCTACCACATCTATCTGATATCAGCACTAGGTCGGCTCGGGCCAAATAGGCTATAGGGATTGTCATACTAGACATGTCATATCATATGTCATATAGCCCAACGTCCTAGTCGGATATCCCCATATATGGGGACTAAATATCCAATGAGCAACTACTCTACTATCTTAAATATAGCACAAAGCTTGTGATAGAATTTTGTGATAGTAATGATTGCTAACAGACTACAGTGTTTGTCAGGTCAGGATACCAATTTCATCCAATCAGGATTGGATTATTTTGAACACGTAGCCAATAGCCATCTGCCTCAGATGCCTTCTCATAATTTATGTATTATGTACTCACCTTTGAGGAGAATTCTCGGAAATAATGTTAATACTTTGTGGAATCTGAGCAATGACATTTTATGGTGGGTGTGTGGTAAATAATTTATTTATTTGCCTACAAGTTAATTGTTACAGGGAAAGATTACATCGACATTCTGGTACGTGTGCATTCCCACGCTTTTGTTCAAGGTTCAAGGTTGTGCTTTATTGTTACATCTTGTGTACAGTACAGGTACATAAGAGTAAAACTTATTTTTGTTTGGCTTCCTTCAGACAATGCAGCAGCAAATATATAATATAACAGCAAACACAGCAGACAAAAGGATAGAATATAAGAGTGCATGTGCATGTTTTCCTTGTAGTAGCAAAGTTAGGTGAACTTCACAGTAGGCTACTGTCACCATCTGGTGGAGTCAGGTTATGATTTACAGTATGACAAGGAATAACATTGTGTCCCATGGCCTAAGATACACAGAGATTCATGTTCACAAAATGTAAATTTAATTCATATATATTTCTTCAAATGGCAGTACATGACAAGTTGACAACATACTATTATGATAGTTTGATCACCAGTGTACTTTGTTGTTTGGTTACAGATCATTTTCAGTATTTGTGCAAATATTCTACGCAAGGAGTCTAAATCGGATTTTAGAATAAGAAGAAGTGCTCAGACTCAGATCATTGTCGCTGTACTTTTTGCCAAAAAACTGACTGTTTGCTATTGTTTATATCAGTTATCTAAGGATCTTTATGAATAAAACGGCAGTTCAAGGATAATTTTATTCTTTGCTGATGTCAGCCTGCCAGCACACAGAGAGTCATGGATCTTCTTCCATGAGTCCAGCTCTGAACGCCACAGTGAAGCTCTGGCTCGGATGAACTGTGTGATTTCACTCTTGCTGCCTTTAGCCAGATTCATGCCGTCTTTGTAGAGCAACATGATGTCAAGGAAAATGAAAAAGACATTGACGCCGATGAAACCATTTCGAGTTGTACTTGAAGTGAGGTCAAGAAATACTGGAAATGCCCCTCCTGAAAATTCTGAGGCCACCCTTGGTGTCAGAGCAGAGGCGCCACCAACTACAAAATCAATGGTTTTTCCAATAGCAGTAGCAGTTGTTGTAGCTGTAATGATCTTCCCTAACAAGACCCCATTCACCTGATCCTCTCCCAGTGTCGTGGTTGCTTTATTGGACACCATTTCGAGATACTGCTGGAGGCTCTCTACATCTTCCATGAATTTGTGAAATATCTTATTGGCTTTCTTTTTTCGTGCAATAGTTACTGCGACCTCTGTGCCGCCGGTGACTGCACTGGCGACTCCACTGCTAAATCCTAGCCCCACCCCAGACAACGCTAGAGCCATGGACACTCCAAACGATACAGGCAACAAGGCCAGACCAACAAGGGAGAGCACGCCTCCAAGTAACCCCACTGAGCTACCTGTTACACTGGAGATCTGAGCACCCTTCTTCATCCTATCTAGCTTGACAGCACTTTCCTCCAGTTCAGTTAGAAACTGCAACATTCCTGTTTGACGCTCACTGAACTCACTGATAAAGCCAGAGGAGGAATCATCCTGGAACAAGAACGCAACTCTAAAGTGCTGGTCCATCCTGTAGGAGAATGGGGAAAAAAGATTTAAAAGACAATCATGAGATTGAACTTGAAAGTTGAAACTATTGGCGGTGTGTTCACCGTAGCATTTGTCCCCAGCTGGAGTCACAAGGTGCTCTCCTAAAAACACTTCCAAATTTCCAGAGAGGCAGAGATGTGAACGGTGGCGCCTGTTTGCTGTTTAACCACTTAAACGCCATATTATACTTCAATGAGCGGGGTGTAATTTAGCAAAGGTTTGCCTATTATGACACTCCCAGAATATGGATGCAAGTGTTCATGTCGTTAATCTCTGCCCTAGCTTTCCAAGATGGATATTTGTCATAGGGAGTTTTTCATCATCAGTAATGTCAGCTGAAAATATCTACAAGCTCACAATGCATTTTGATGGACCATATTTAAACCCCATTTAGGACTGAGGCAGAATGGGTGAATAATATTTACCTGATATCAGCGAGCCATGTGATACGATGGAGCATATCCAGTATGTCACCTTCAGACAAATCTGCAGGTAGTTGGACCTTGACTTTTGTGTTCCTCATCTTATGGAATTCTCTGATGGAGCTATGAATGAAAGACCTGCTCAGTTTTTGTATATTTCGTACTGGCTTGTGCACAATTCATACATTTTGACAATGCAATGAAGAAGAAAACGTATAATTTGAAAAGCAAATGCAGTATCATACCTTCTCTCCATTATATCACAGATGTCCTGGGTAATACATGTGTATTTGTCCAGGTACACCGAATGCACTTCCACATTCTGAATGCTGGGAGAGAAGAAGCTACCAGCTTCTCTCTTAAACTGCAGGAGGAGTGGGCAGATCTGGATTGCAGCAGTGATGACAGCCTGAACACTCTTAATGCTTGTCCCCTCTGGCAACTGTAAAACCTGGTTCTTCTCCACAAACACATGCAGAGAGGTCACCGCCAGGGTTTCCACAGCATCCACAAACTTGTTGAGCTTCCCTAAGCCTTCTACAGTGTCCTTAAGAACCACATCAAGCTCCTTCTCTAGCTCTTCACGCTTTCTATCCGAGGTCTTCTTCAGGGTCGTCTTGTACTTCAAGTATTCTCCCAAGGCCTTGCCTCTCTCGTTGGACTTGATGACGTGGCCAATGGTCAGATGAATTCTATCTGCCCTCTCTTTGATGTCATTAATCGTGTCCTTCTCTGCTGCCCTGTCACTCTTCCATTCTAATAGTGACAGACAGAATGCTCTCACTGTGACAATGTGACTGAGGGTGTCGGAGGCATACTGGCACAAAGTCTCCTGAAGTTTCACTCTGTAACATCAAATTACAATATGACAATTAATCACTGTGGAAACTGTACCTGTACTATTAGGTCAAATTTACACTTGCGCACATTTTAATCCTAAACAATATATCTCAAATACAACTGACTGTTTTGTTTGCGGAGATTGCTTGGACTTTTTATCCTCATGTTGTATCCTGTTGTCATGTCTATCCGTTCTATCAGCTGTGTGGATAAAATAAAATATGAGTTTTTTTTTTTTTTAAGATAGATAGAATACTTGTATTGGCAGTTTCATTTTTTTTTACACCCTTCTTGACATATTTCAGTTCAATCTGTGTCACGTCACTGGGCTCAGCTTGTCTGAAAGGATCACAGACATCCGGAAATTCAGTTACCAATTAAATATATTTTGACCTTTTTGAAAATCACATGTACTCATTTACTCCCTGGAACAATCATGATACTGTATTTTAAAGATTTGTTTTGGGGCTTTTTTATGCCTTTAATTGATAGTGACAGTAGACAGACAGGAAAGGGGGAGAGATGGGGAGTGACACGCTGCAAAGGCCGTCGGGCTCGGGAATGGAACCCGCGGCACACCGTCTGGGCAGCCTAGGTGCCCACACTGCCCAGACGGTTGAGCTAACTGTCCGGGCCACTACAATATATTCTTAGAATAAAATATGTTCTAAGACAATTAGATTACATCACTTCAGGTGCAGTATGCCGTGGCAGCAGTTCACCATCTTTCTCAGAATCAAATGGTCCCTCCCTTCCCTGCAACACTCTCGCTAATGCAAATGTCCTAGACTCTTTTCCCTCATTGTTATCAAGCTGTGGAACGAGTTCTGATGAGCTCTATTAGCTCTGACATGTGACAGCATCTATAGAAATAGAAAGATGGGTGACACATTCATGGAAAAACTCAGTAAGGAGCCGGCCACCAGAACTGCTACAAATTCCTCTCTGGTAGATTAAACAAAAATATGAAACACATTAAACAAAATATATCTCTATATCCATAACTTGCACCATAATCATATTATTCCATATTCATTTAATCTCTTTTATTTGCTCACCCTTCTTGACATATTTCAGTTCAATCTGTGTCACGTCACTGGGCTCAGCTTGTCTGAAAGGATCACAGACATCCGGAAATTCAGTTACCAATTAAATATATTTCGACCTTTTTGAAAATCAGATGTACTCATTTACTCCCTGGAACAATCATGATACTGTATTTTATATTTTTGAATTCTTCATATCTTCTCTGGATTACTTTGTGATATTAAAATAAATGTAATCCTAAAAACATACCGCTGCAGAGATTGGTCTTTGTCCTCATGTTGTATCCCATTGTTATATCTATCCATTGTATCAGCTGTGTGGATGAACTGAAGTCAAATTATAAGAATGAGAAATATTTTGATGACACCTGAACACTGTATAAAATATACATTTTTCACTAGTAACATTTCAATACCTAACCATCCAAAAAAACACTACAACCCCTTTACGAAAGAAAATAATGTCTGAGACGCGAACGTTTTTGATGTGTTTGAAACTGATTACATTGTTCAAGTGCAGTGTGCACAGTTTGCAAAGCGCTTGCTGTGATACATTGTCCATTTTGTAACTTTAGATTTTTCTTTGTTTTAACAAACTGAATGGCTTGTGTAGGTAGGATTATGTTCCAGTAAAGGCCCTGTGCAATTCTGTCAGTGATTTTGTACCCTAATAATAATTTTACAATATTATCCCTTAAATATTAGACATTGTGATAATATAATTTTGTGCATGATTTGTTTTGCATTCAGCTTTTCAAAAGGACTGTTTGGGTACGTAAATCACAGATTTATTTTGCATACCTCCTGGAATCCCAGGGGTACTACCCCACTTTGACAATAGCTGCACTACACAATCCTAAATTCAAATAAGAAATATTTCAATACATTATTGTCAAACCAATAACAAGTGTATGCTATGAAATACTCTTAATAATACGTTTTGTTTAATCTCTTTGTCAATAAGGCTCCTTAGAGTCTACTCCAGCCAGCAAACTGATTACTTGGCTTGGTATTGCCTGTGCCTGTAGTTATTGCCAAAATAATTCAGTTTTCACTCACTGAGAGAAACAGCTAAAACATATTCATTACAAACTGTAAATGTAAGACGGCTGAACATACTTACTTTCTATCCTCTCGGTTTAGATAGTCTTCTTGTCATTGTTGATGTACCTCAACTCACTCCCCAGTTATATACAGGACGCCTAGCTGTTCCATTCTGAAGGAATGAGGGAGGTTCCAAGGAATGGTGAAACTGACATGAATCTCCTGATATATCAGTGTCAGATCAGGGAAGTGAGGAATGATTTGGATTGGTGAATTGGAGCCAAGTTTGGATATGGAGCAGACGATAGCTTAAACTCATGACTTCTAGGAAGCCGTGTCATCTCATGGAAAAACAAAAGACTGTGACAAACGTAATTTGGATGTTTGGTAAAGGAGTGGTCGAAAGCAAAATGACAGCTCACATCAAGTCAATTTGATTTGTATAGCACATTTCCTGCAGGTGCAAACTCAACAAGCTAATGTCCCCTACATAACCTGTGGTCCGTGGAGCCATTTCCGCACTTGAAAGGAGTTTTATTTTATTATATAAAGGGATGATCATCTCAAGATTGGCCAGCAGTTTTGAAGACGCGTAAGAAATCATAACCATCGAAAAGGACAGTGTGGAGAGCCTTGTTGATTAAGAATTGGAAAGCAGGAAAGCATTTGTCATTTTTTATTTTAGTGTTGGAGTTTCAAAAATAGCAGATCTAAAATCTCACAGTGTGGCATGAAGTGACACGCTGTGAGCTTGTACATCAGCTATTTTTTTATTTATTTTTATGTGCAAACTACCGATTTAGAAGGCATTTGTAGAATCGGTCTCAGGTCTTAACAGGTTAAGAAGACACCAGGATAGTGCTCCATGTCATCCATCTCTCCAAGAAATACAAAAAAGTAATCAGGTGCATGTGATGATGACACTGAGTACATTGTGTATAGCAGCAAGGCATATCTTCCTAAGTTCCTCCCTGATACACAAAGGTCGTACTGTACAGGCAAACAGAGCTTTGTGCCAAACAATACAATCAGCAAAGCCCAGTTGTGCACATGTGCCTTCCTTTTAGTTTTTGTTTTATTTAGGAAGGGTGCATGTGTTTGGTCCGACTAACAGTCCTACCGTCATGAGACCGACACCCTACTCAAAACCCAAAACCTATAACTTCACAGGAAGCCACGGGTTAGTTTTAACGTGCCACAAGTTAGTTTTAACCTGCCGTGCAAGCCGGGACCCGTCCACTGGTTAGTTGTACAATTTACAAACGTATGGACCCCATGCAGGAAGACTGCTTTCACAAAAAAGCATTGAGGAACTAAAAGGCCTAACTCACTTTGGTTTTATAATAAATCTTGAGGAGGATTATATGGACACAACACGAATGAGGCCAGGGCATTCCGCGGTGCCAAAAGCGCACTGTTGCCCCGATCCACATCAAAATTGGCACAACCACTTTTCAGGGGTCTGCCATTAGAATAGCCACAACAGGACCCTGGCTGCCACAATTAAGTGCACCGATGCTCTGTCTCAGATCCGCACCAAACTAGGCACACTAGGCACTGTGTGTGTGTGTGTGTGTGTGTGTGTGTGTGTGTGTGTGTGTGTGTGTGTGTGTGTGTGTGTGTGTGTGTTTGTGTGTGTGTGTGTGTGTGTGTGTGTGTGTGCGTGCGGGCGTGTGTGCGTGCGTGCGTGCGTGCGTGCGTGCGTGCGTGCGTGCGTCATTGTTGGAAATGGAAATAAGCCATCGGCTTTCTTGCATTTATCCTTTTGATAGTGATGTACCGGTATAACTATGTGCATTTTTCTGTACATGTAAACATTGTCAATAAACATATCAAAAAAACTTGTTTACATACGGGTCCTCCATTTTCAATTCATCAGAACATTTAAAGATATACAGATAAACACAATGAAAACGTGTACAGTATAGAAATAAGGGGGGTTACTTTTTAACAGGGGCCAGTTTGGAATTGCAGCCGCCTGTAAGTGCTCTTTGAGAGCGGTTTTGAAGGAGTCTATAGGCCAGGGGTCCTCAACTAGAAATGATGAAGGTCCACAAATATTTTTTTGAATAAGACCGAGGTCCGGTCCCATGCGCGGCGTCCATCGGAGAGCGGGGCTCTATGCCCGTTTAGTATGGTCAAGCTTATACAAATCAGATCCCCTTCCAACCAACCAATAATAGGGTGCAGAGTGCAGGCCCGGAGTGGAACTCCAAATCCAAATCACACTGCGCGCGCGCGTAGCGCGCGCCAGAATTTTGGGGGCCCTTGGGGGACATTTTGGGGGCCTTTGCAGCAATTTCACATGAGAAATGTACCATCTGATGTTATTTATATTATTAACTAAAAAAAAAAAAAAAAAAAACTTTTTTTTCTTTTTTTTTTTGGGTGGTCCGCAAAGAGGTGGTCCGCGGTCCGGTCGCGGACCGCGGTCCGCCAGTTGAATACCCCTGCTATAGGCTGTTGGTAGGGGCGTTCCACATTTTAGTGGCATAGGAGCGAAATTCATTTAACTGTTGTTCTGGTGTTGTGATTGTGGACTTTGTTGACATTCAGGAAGTATTTTGACAGGTACATATATACTCTAAGGGTAGCCTACATGGGTATGGTGTATAGCGACTCTTGTAGACCAGGCCCATTGCAAGTTGCTGTGTTATTTATGATCCCTGTTAAACCTGAAGCACCTTTTTTCCCAAACTTTCCAAATATAGCGGTGGTCTCAAAAACATACGGGAAACTTTGACAGAAAAAGACTCGCTCACCGTAGAAAAAAAAAAAAAAAAAAAAAAAAAAGAACAAATATTTTCTTAATTCTCAGTCTAAGTTTTACTTCTATTTTCTATACGGTGAGCGAGTCTTTTTCTGTCAAAGTTTCCCTGTTTAACCTCTAAATCTCTCAAATTTGAAAGCACTATTTTTCTAGGTGAAAGTGATTTTTTTGTGCCAAAATCTGCCATTGAGCCCCATTATAAAAGTCTCAAATTTGAAAGCACTATATTTCTAAAACTATGACACCTTTCAAAGATTCCTTTTCAGGCAAACATGTCCACCGTAAGATGAACCTAAGTAAGCTAGAATGGGGTTGGTAGGTTTAAGTATGTAGGACTAGTAGCATGCCAAAGTTTGTGCTATTGCCATAGAGAATGCATTGGGCGTTTAAGTTAAATAACTCATAAACTACAAAACATTTCAAAGTAAAAAGTTCCAGCATGTGTCTCCACAGTAAGCTGAATAATAAAAAGTGTGAATGGAGTTTCTAGGTGAAAGTGATTTTTTTGACGTGTCAAGATTTGAAAGCACTATATTTCTAAAACTATGAAACATTTCAAATATTCCTTTTCAGGCAAACATGTCCACCGTAAGATGAACCTAAGTAGGCTAGAATGGGGTTGCTAGGTGTAAGTATGTAGGCTTCTCTGTTGTGCTAATGTTTCTCATCCTCCGCAACACCCATTCTCATACACCGCTATACTTTTAAGTATGTTGCGGTAGAGAGAACGTCATCATTTTGGACCATGGGCTATAGCCCATATCGTACAGCATACTATAGCACGCCGTTTTTCATCATTTTTGAGGATTTGAAAAAAATGAAAAAACGATTGGGTTATAGCCCATCGTTTTTTGAATTTTTGATGAAAAGAAAATCCTCGTTTTTCATCATTTTGGACGGCATACTATAGAAAGCCATTTTTCATCATTTTTGAGGATTTGAAAATAATAAAAAAATGTAAAAAAAAAACGATGGGTTATAGCCCATCGTTTTTTAAATTTTTGACAAAAAAAAAATCCTCGTTTTTCATCATTTTTGACCATGGGCTATAGCCCATATCGTACGGCATACTATAGCACGCCGTTTTTCATAATTTTTGAAGATTTGAAAAAAAAATTAAGATTAAAAAAAACGATGGGTTATATCCCATCGTTTTTTGAATTTTCGATTTTGTTTTATCCTCGTTTTTCATCATTTTGGACCATGGGCTATAGCCCATATCGTACGGCATACTATAGCACGCCGTTTTTCATAATTTTTGAGGATTTGAAAAAAATGAAAAAATGAAAAAAACGATGGGTTATAGCCCATCGTTTTTTGAATTTTCGATTTTTTTGGCATGCCAAAGGTGCGATGTCTGGCTTCTTCCCTCAGATCTGAGTTCACGCTCGGTAACTCTGAAACGATCAATCAGTCTACCTTGTTTCTTGGTCGCAAGTTTCACTCAGTGCCGCGCTATGAGCTTGTAGATCTGCTATTTTTCAACAGCTAAAGTATCTTATAGAAGTTACACATAATGGTGTGTGCGATATGATGGCGTATTTACTGTTGAAAGAAATGTAATGAATGTAATTGCTGTTGAACAAAACAAACTGAGGCACTGGTTGTGGTACTTCCTGGTTTACCAGAATGGGGTTCAACTCCCTGCAGTGCCCTGCTGAATTTGTTGTATTTACATGGTTTATTTTGATATTCTGCTCATTGTGTTGCCTTTTCATAGATTAACGACTTTCGTGTTCATGGTTTCGGAAGTTAAAAAAAATACTTCAAATCACAGAAATTAAATCAAAGTCATGCTATAGTTTCATAATAATCAAATCCTCAAATTATGAAAAACTGCGTGCTATAGTATGCCGTACGCTATGGGCTATAGACCATGGTCAAAATGATGAAAAACGAGGTTAAAAAAAAAGATCAAAAATTCAAAAAATGATGGGCTATAACCCATCGTTTTTTTTTTCATTTTTTCATTTTTTTCAAATCCTCAAAAATGTAGAAAAACGGTGTGCTATAGTATGCCGTACGGTAGGGGCTATAGCCCATGTTCAAAAATGATCAAAACGAGGTTAATTTCTTTTTTTCAAAAATTCAAAAAACGATGGGCTATAACCCATGTTTTTTTAATTTTTGATTTTTTTTTTCAAATCCTCAAAAATGATGAGAAACGGCGTGCTATAGTATGCCATACGATATGGGCTAGAGAGAGAGAGCGATAGAGAGAGAGAGCGATAGAGAGAGCGATAGAGAGCGATAGAGAGAGAGAGCGATAGAGAGAGAGCGATAGAGAGAGAGAGCGATAGAGAGAGAGAGCGATAGAGAGAGAGCGATAGAGAGAGAGAGCGATAGAGAGAGAGCGATAGAGAGAGAGAGCGATAGAGAGAGAGCGATAGAGAGAGAGCGATAGAGAGAGAGAGCGATAGAGAGCGATAGAGAGAGAGAGCGATAGAGAGAGAGAGCGATAGAGAGCGATAGAGAGAGAGAGCGATAGAGAGCGATAGAGAGAGAGAGCGATAGAGAGAGAGAGCGATAGAGAGAGAGAGCGATAGAGAGAGAGCGATAGAGAGAGAGAGCGATAGAGAGAGAGAGCGATAGAGAGAGAGAGCGATAGAGAGAGCGATAGAGAGAGAGAGCGATAGAGAGAGAGAGCGATAGAGAGAGAGAGAGCGATAGAGAGAGAGAGCGATAGAGAGAGAGCGATAGAGAGAGAGCGATAGAGAGAGAGAGCGATAGAGAGAGAGAGCGATAGAGAGAGAGAGCGATAGAGAGAGAGCGATAGAGAGAGAGAGCGATAGAGAGAGAGAGCGATAAAGAGAGAGAGAGCGATAGAGAGAGAGCAATAGAGAGCGATAGAGAGAGAGAGCGATAGAGAGAGAGCGATAGAGAGAGAGCGATAGAGAGAGAGAGCGATAGAGAGAGAGAGCGATAGAGAGAGAGCGATAGAGAGAGAGCGATAGAGAGCGATAGAGAGAGAGAGCGATAGAGAGGGAGAGCGATAGAGAGCGATAGAGAGAGAGCGATAGAGAGAGAGAGCGATAGAGAGCGATAGAGAGCGATAGAGAGAGAGCGATAGAGAGCGATAGAGAGAGAGAGCGATAGAGAGAGAGATCGATAGAGAGAGAGAGCGATAGAGAGAGAGAGCGATAGAGAGCGATAGAGAGAGAGCGATAGAGAGAGAGCGCGATAGAGAGAGAGCGATAGAGAGAGAGAGCGATAGAGAGAGAGAGCGATAGAGAGCGATAGAGAGAGAGCGATAGAGAGCGATAGAGAGAGAGCGATAGAGAGCGATAGAGAGAGAGCGATAGAGAGAGAGAGCGATAGAGAGAGAGAGCGATAGAGAGAGAGAGCGATAGAGAGAGAGAGCGATAGAGAGAGAGAGCGATAGAGAGCGATAGAGAGAGAGAGCGATAGAGAGAGAGAGCGATAGAGAGCGATAGAGAGAGAGAGCGATAGAGAGAGAGAGAGAGAGCGATAGAGAGAGAGAGCGATAGAGAGAGAGCGATAGAGAGAGAGAGCGATAGAGAGAGAGAGCTCTCTCTCTATCGCTCTCTATCGCTCTCTCTATCGCTCTCTCTCTCTATCGCTCTCTCTATCGCTCTCTCTCTCTATCGCTCTCTCTCTCTATCGCTCTCTCTCTCTATCGCTCTCTCTCTATCGCTCTCTCTCTCTATCGCTCTCTCTCTCTATCGCTCTCTCTCTCTATCGCTCTCTATCGCTCTCTCTCTATCGCTCTCTATCGCTCTCTCTCTCTATCGCTCTCTATCGCTCTCTATCGCTCGCTCTCTATCGCTCTCTATCGCTCTCTCTCTCTATCGCTCTCTATCGCTCTCTCTCTATCGCTCTCTATCGCTCTCTCTCTCTATCGCTCTCTATCGCTCTCTATCGCTCTCTCTCTATCGCTCTCTATCGCTCTCTCTCTCTATCGCTCTCTCTCTATCGCTCTCTATCGCTCTCTCTCTATCGCTCTCTATCGCTCTCTCTCTCTATCGCTCTCTCTCTCTATCGCTCTCTCTCTCTATCGCTCTCTATCGCTCTCTATCGCTCTCTCTCTATCGCTCTCTATCGCTCTCTCTCTCTATCGCTCTCTCTCTCTATCGCTCTCTCTCTCTATCGCTCTCTCTCTCTATCGCTCTCTCTCTATCGCTCTCTCTCTATATCGCTCTCTCTCTCTATCGCTCTCTATCGCTCTCTCTCTCTATCGCTCTCTCTCTCTATCGCTCTCTCTCTATCGCTCTCTATCGCTCTCTCTCTCTATCGCTCTCTCTCTCTATCGCTCTCTCTCTATCGCTCTCTCTCTCTATCGCTCTCTCTCTCTATCGCTCTCTCTCTATCGCTCTCTATCGCTCTCTCTCTCTATCGCTCTCTCTCTCTATCGCTCTCTATCGCTCTCTCTCTATCGCTCTCTATCGCTCTCTCTCTATCGCTCTCTCTCTATCGCTCTCTATCGCTCTCTCTCTATCGCTCTCTATCGCTCTCTCTCTCTATCGCTCTCTATCGCTCTCTCTCTATCGCTCTCTCTCTCTATCGCTCTCTCTCTCTATCGCTCTCTATCGCTCTCTCTCTCTATCGCTCTCTCTCTCTATCGCTCTCTCTCTCTATCGCTCTCTCTCTATCGCTCTCTCTCTCTATCGCTCTCTCTCTCTATCGCTCTCTATCGCTCTCTCTCTCTATCGCTCTCTCTCTCTATCGCTCTCTCTCTCTATCGCTCTCTCTCTCTATCGCTCTCTCTCTCTATCGCTCTCTATCGCTCTCTCTCTATCGCTCTCTATCGCTCTCTCTCTCTATCGCTCTCTCTCTCTATCGCTCTCTATCGCTCTCTCTCTCTATCGCTCTCTCTCTCTATCGCTCTCTCTCTATTGCTCTCTCTCTCTATCGCTCTCTCTCTCTATCGCTCTCTCTCTCTATCGCTCTCTATCGCTCTCTCTCTCTATCGCTCTCTCTCTCTATCGCTCTCTATCGCTCTCTCTCTCTATCGCTCTCTCTCTATCGCTCTCTATCGCTCTCTCTCTCTATCGCTCTCTCTCTCTATCGCTCTCTCTCTCTATCGCTCTCTCTCTATCGCTCTCTCTCTATCGCTCTCTCTCTATCGCTCTCTCTCTATCGCTCTCTATCGCTCTCTCTCTATCGCTCTCTATCGCTCTCTCTCTCTATCGCTCTCTCTCTATCGCTCTCTATCGCTCTCTCTCTCTATCGCTCTCTCTCTCTATCGCTCTCTCTCTCTATCGCTGTCTCTCTCTATCGCTCTCTCTCTCTATCGCTCTCTATCGCTCTCTCTCTATCGCTCTCTCTCTATCGCTCTCTATCGCTCTCTCTCTCTATCGCTCTCTCTCTATCGCTCTCTATCGCTCTTATAGCCCATGGTCAAAAATGATGAAAAATGAGGATTTTCTTTTTCCAAAAATCCAAAAAACGATGGGCTATAACCCATGTTTTATTTTATTTTAATTTGTTCAAATCCTCAAAAATGTAGAAAAACGGCGTGCTATAGTATGCCGTACGATATGGACTATAGCCCATGGTCAAAGATGATGAAAAATGAGGTTAATTTTTTTTTCAAAAATTAAAAAAACGATGGGCTATAACCCATGTTTTTTTTATTTTAGATTTTTTTTCAAATCCTCAAAAATTATGAAAAACGGCGTGCTATAGTATGCCGTACGATATGGACTATAGCCCATGGTCAAAGATGATGACAAACGAGGTTAAAAAAAAATATCAAATTTTCAAAAAATGATGGGCTATAACCCATCGTTTTTTGAATTTTTGATTTTTTTAAAAAATCCTCAAAAATTATGAAAAAAGGCGTGCTATAGTATGCCGTACGATATGGGCTATAGCCCATGGTCAAAGATGATGACAAACGAGGTTAAAAAAAAAGATCAAAAATTCAAAAAACGATGGGCTATAACCCATCGTTTTTTTTCATTTTTTTATTTTTTTAAAATCCTCAAAAATGTAGAAAAACGGTGTGCTATAGTATGCCGTACGGTAGGGGCTATAGCCCATGTTCAAAAATTATCAAAACGAGGTTAATTTCTTTTTTTGAAAAATTCAAAAAACGATGGGCTATAACCCATGTTTTTTTAATTTTTGATTTTCTTTTTCAAATCCTCAAAAATGATGAGAAACGGCGTGCTATAGTATGCCGTACGATATGAGCTATAGCCCATGGTCAAAGATGATGATAAACGAGGTTAATTTTTTTTATCAAAAATAAAAAAAATGATGGGCTATAACCCATCGATTTTTAATTTTTGATTTTTTTTTCAAATCCTCAAAAATTATGAAAAAATGCGCGCTATAGTATGCCGTACGGTAGGGGCTATAGCCCATGTTCAAAAATGATGAAACGAGGTTAATTTATTTTTTTCAAAAATTCAAAAAACGTTGGGCTATAACCCATGTTTTTTGATTTTTTTTTTTTTTTTTCAAATCCTCAAAAATTATGAGAAACGGCGTGCTATAGTATGCCGTACGTAGGGGCTATAGCCCATGGTCAAAAATGATGAAAAACTAGGATAATAAATTTTTTAATTAAAAAAACGATGGGCTATAACCCATGTTTTTCTTTTTTTTTAATTATTTCAAATCCTCAAAAATGTAGGAAAACGGTGTGCTATAGTATACCGTACTGTAGGGGTTATAGCCCATGTTAAAAAATGATGAAAAACGAGGTTAAAAGTTTTTTTCAAAAATTCAAAAAACGATGGGCTATAACCCGAGTTTTTTTAATTTTTTTCAAATCCTCAAAAATGATGAAAAACGGCGTGCTATAGTATGCCGTACGGTAGGGGCTATAGCCCATGGTCAAAAATGATGAAAAACTAGGATAAAAAAAAATTCAAAAATTCAAAAAACGATGGGCTATAACCCATGTTTTTTTTTTTTTTTTTTTTAAATCCTCAAATATGTAGAAAAACAGTGTGCTATAGTATGCCGTACGGTAGGGGCTATAGCCCATGTTCAAAAATGATGAAAACGAGGTTAATTTTTTTTTTTCAAAAATTCAAAAAACGATGGGCTATAACCCATGTTTTTTTAATTTTAGATTTTTTTTTTCAAATCCTCAAAAATGATGAAAAACGGCGTGCTATAGTATGCCGTACGGTAGGGGCTATAGCCCATGGTCAAAAATGATGAAAAACTAGGATAAAAAAAATTTCAAAAATTCAAAAAACGATGGGCTATAACCCATGTTTTTTTTGTTTTTTTTTTCAAATCCTCAAATATGTAGAAAAACAGTGTGCTATAGTATGCCGTACGGTAGGGGCTATAGCCCATGTTCAAAAATGATGAAAACGAGGTTAATTTTTTTTTTCAAAAATTCAAAAAACGATGGGCTATAACCCATGTTTTTTGAATTTTAGATTTTTTTTTTCAAATCCTCAAAAATTATGAGAAACGGCGTGCTATAGTATGCCGTACGTAGGGGCTATAGCCCATGATCAAAAATGATGAAAAACTAGGATAATTATTTTTTTATTAAAAAAACGATGGGCTATAACCCATGTTTTTCTTTTTTTTTAATTATTTCAAATCCTCAAAAATGTAGTAAAACGGTGTGCTATAGTATACCGTACTGTAGGGGTTATAGCCCATGTTCAAAAATGATGAAAAACGAGGTTAAAAGTTTTTTTCAAAAATTCAAAAAACGATGGGCTATAACCCATGTTTTTAGAATTTTTGAACTTTTTTTCAAATCCTCAAAAATGATGAAAAACGGCGTGCTATAGTATGCCGTACGGTAGGGGCTATAGCCCATGGTCAAAAATGATGAAAAACTAGGATAAAAATAATAATCAAAAGTTCAAAAAACGATGGGCTATAACCCATGTTTTTTTTTTCTTTCAAATCCTCAAAAATGTAGAAAAACGGTGTGCTATAGTATGCCGTACGGTAGGGGCTATAGCCCATGTTCAAAAATGATGAGAAACGAGGTTATTTTTTTTTTCTAAAATTCAAAAAACGATGGGCTATATATAACCCATGTTTTTTTTATTCTTTAATTTTTTTCAAATCCTCAAAAATGATGAAAAAAGGCGTGCTATAGTATGCCGTACGGTAGGGGCTATAGCCCATGGTCAAAAATGATGAAAAACGAGGATATTTCTTTTTTCAAAAATTCAAAAAACGATGGGCTATAACCCATGTTTTTTTTGTTTGTTTTTTTAAATCCTCAAAAATGTAGAAAAACGGTGTGCTATAGTATACCGTACTGTAGGGGTTATAGCCCATGTTCAAAAATGATGAAAAACGAGGTTAAAAGTTTTTTTCAAAAATTCAAAAAACGATGGGCTATAACCCATGTGTTTTTTGTTTGTTTTTTTAAATCCTCAAAAATGTAGAAAAACGGTGTGCTATAGTATACCGTACTGTAGGGGCTATAGCCCATGTTCAAAAATGATGAGAAACGAGGTTAAAAAAAAAATCTAAAATTCAAAAAACGATGGGCTATAACCCATGTTTTTAGAATTTTTGAACTTTTTTTCAAATCCTCAAAAATGATGAAAAACGGCGTGCTATAGTATGCCGTACGGTAGGGGCTATAGCCCATGGTCAAAAATGATGAAAAACTAGGATAAAAAAAAAAATCAAAAGTTCAAAAAACGATGGGCCCATGTTTTTTTTTTTTTTTTCAAATCCTCAAAAATGAAGAAAAACGGTGTGCTATAGTATGCCATACTGTAGGGGCTATAGCCCATGTTAAAAAATGATGAAAAACGAGGTTAAAAGTTTTTTTCAAAAATTCAAAAAACGATGGGCTATAACCCATGTTTTTTGAATTTTAGATTTCTTTTCGAATCCTCAAAAATGATGAAAAACGGCGTGCTACTATGCCGTACTGTAGGGGCTATAGCCCATGTTCAAAAATGATGAAAAACGAGGTTATTTTTTTTTTCAAAAATTCAAAAAACGATGGGCTATAACCCATGTTTTTTTAATGTTTAAATTTTTTTCAAATCCTCAAAAATGATGAAAAACGGCGTGCTACTATGCCGTACGTTAGGGGCTATAGCCCATGGTCAAAAATGATGGAAAAACGAGGTTATTTTTTTTTCTTCAAAAATTAAAAGAACGATGGGCTATAACCCATGTTTTTTGAATTTTAGATTTTTTTTTAAATCCTGAAAAATGATGAAAAACGGCGTGCTATAGTATGCCGTACGGTAGGGGCTATAGCCCATGGTCAAAAATGATAAAAAACGAGGATAAAAAAAAAATCGAAAATTCTAAAAACGATGGGCTATAACCCATGTTTTCTTTTTTTTCTATTTTTTTTTCAAATCCTCAAAAATGTAGAAAAACGGTGTGCTATAGTATGCCGTACTGTAGGGGCTATAGCCCATGTTCAAAAATGATGAAAAACGAGGTTAACTTTTTTTTTCAAAAATCCAAAAAACGATGGGCTATAACCCATGTTTTTTGAATTTTTGATTTTTTTTTAAATCCTCAAAAAGGATGAAAAACAGTGTGCTATAGTATGCCGCACTGTAGGGGCTAAAGCCCATGGTCAAAAATAATGAAAAACAAGGTTAATTTCTTTTTTTTCAAAAATTCAAAAAACAATGGGCTATAACCCATGTTTTTTTTTTTTTATGTTTTCAAATCCTCACAAATGTAGAAAAACGGTGTGCTATAGTATGCCGTACGGTAGGGGCTAAAGCCCATGTTCAAAAATGATGAAAAACAAGGTTAATTTCTTTTTTTTCAATAATTCAAAAAACGATGGGCTATAACCCATGTTTTTTTTTTTTTATGTTTTCAAATCCTCAAAAATTATGAAAAACGGCGTGTTATAGTATGCCGTACGGTAGGGGCTATAGCCCATGGTCAAAAATGATAAAAAACGAGGATAAAAAAAATTCAAAAATTCAAAAAACGATGGGCTATAACCCATGTTTTTTTAATGTTTAAATTTTTTTCAAATCCTCAAAAATGATGAAAAACGGCGTGCTACTATGCCGTACGTTAGGGGCTATAGCCCATGGTAAAAAATGATGGAAAAACGAGGTTATTTTTTTTTCTTCAAAAATTAAAAGAACGATGGGCTATAACCCATGTTTTTTGAATTTTAGATTTTTTTTTTAATCCTGAAAAATGATGAAAAACGGCGTGCTATAGTATGCCGTACGGTAGGGGCTATAGCCCATGGTCAAAAATGATAAAAAACGAGGATAAAAAAAAAATCGAAAATTCTAAAAACGATGGGCTATAACCCATGTTTTCTTTTTTTTCTATTTTTTTTTCAAATCCTCAAAAATGTAGAAAAACGGTGTGCTATAGTATGCCGTACTGTAGGGGCTATAGCCCATGTTCAAAAATGATGAAAAACGAGGTTAACTTTTTTTTTCAAAAATCCAAAAAACGATGGGCTATAACCCATGTTTTTTGAATTTTTGATTTTTTTTTAAATCCTCAAAAAGGATGAAAAACAGTGTGCTATAGTATGCCGCACTGTAGGGGCTAAAGACCATGGTCAAAAATAATGAAAAACAAGGTTAATTTCTTTTTTTTCAAAAATTCAAAAAACAATGGGCTATAACCCATGTTTTTTTTTTTTTATGTTTTCAAATCCTCACAAATGTAGAAAAACGGTGTGCTATAGTATGCCGTACGGTAGGGGCTAAAGCCCATGTTCAAAAATGATGAAAAACAAGGTTAATTTCTTTTTTTTCAATAATTCAAAAAACGATGGGCTATAACCCATGTTTTTTTTTTTTTATGTTTTCAAATCCTCAAAAATTATGAAAAACGGCGTGTTATAGTATGCCGTACGGTAGGGGCTATAGCCCATGGTCAAAAATGATAAAAAACGAGGATAAAAAAAATTCGAAAATTCTAAAAACGATGGGCTATAACCCATGTTTTCTTTTTTTTCTATTTTTTTTTTCAAATCCTCAAAAATGTAGAAAAACGGTGTGCTATAGTATGCCGTACTGTAGGGGCTATAGCCCATGTTCAAAAATGATGAAAAACGAGGTAATTCTTTTTTCAAAAATTCAAAAAACGATTGGCTATAACCCATGTTTTTTTTTTTTATGTTTTAAAATCCTCACAAATGTAGAAAAACGGTGTGCTATAGTATGCCGTACGGTAGGGGCTAAAGCCCATGTTCAAAAATGATGAAAAACAAGGTTAATTTCTTTTTTTTCAATAATTCAAAAAACGATGGGCTATAACCCATGTTTTTTTTTTTTAATGTTTTCAAATCCTCAAAAATTATGAAAAACGGCGTGCTATAGTATGCCGTACGGTAGGGGCTAAAGCCCATGTTCAAAAATGATGAAAAACAAGGTTAATTTCTTTTTTTTCAATAATTCAAAAAACGATGGGCTATAACCCATGTTTTTTTTTTTTTATGTTTTCAAATCCTCAAAAATTATGAAAAACGGCGTGTTATAGTATGCCGTACGGTAGGGGCTATAGCCCATGGTCAAAAATGATAAAAAACGAGGATAAAAAAAATTCGAAAATTCTAAAAACGATGGGCTATAACCCATGTTTTCTTTTTTTTCTATTTTTTTTTTCAAATCCTCAAAAATGTAGAAAAACGGTGTGCTATAGTATGCCGTACTGTAGGGGCTATAGCCCATGTTCAAAAATGATGAAAAACGAGGTAATTCTTTTTTCAAAAATTCAAAAAACGATTGGCTATAACCCATGTTTTTTTTTTTTATGTTTTAAAATCCTCACAAATGTAGAAAAACGGTGTGCTATAGTATGCCGTACGGTAGGGGCTAAAGCCCATGTTCAAAAATGATGAAAAACAAGGTTAATTTCTTTTTTTTCAATAATTCAAAAAACGATGGGCTATAACCCATGTTTTTTTTTTTTAATGTTTTCAAATCCTCAAAAATTATGAAAAACGGCGTGCTATAGTATGCCGTACGGTAGGGGCTATAGCCCATGGTCAAAAATGATAAAAAACGAGGATAAAAAAAAATCGAAAATTCTAAAAACGATGGGCTATAACCCATGTTTTCTTTTTTTTCTATTTTTTTTTTAAAATCCTCAAAAATGTAGAAAAACGGTGTGCTATAGTATGCCATACTGTAGGGGCTATAGCCCATGTTCAAAAATGATGAAAAACGAGGTTAACTTTTTTTTTCAAAAATCCAAAAAACGATGGGCTATAACCCATGTTTTTTGAATTTTTGATTTTTTTTTAAATCCTCAAAAAGGATGAAAAACAGTGTGCTATAGTATGCCGTACTGTAGGGGCTAAAGCCCATGGTCAAAAATAATGAAAAACAAGGTTAATTTCTTTTTTTTCAAAAATCCAAAAAACGATGGGCTATAACCCATGTTTTTTGAATTTTTGATTTTTTTTTAAATCCTCAAAAAGGATGAAAAACAGTGTGCTATAGTATGCCGTACTGTAGGGGCTAAAGCCCATGGTCAAAAATAATGAAAAACAAGGTTAATTTCTTTTTTTTCAAAAATTCAAAAAACAATGGGCTATAACCCATGTTTTTTTTTTTTTATGTTTTCAAATCCTCACAAATGTAGAAAAACGGTGTGCTATAGTATGCCGTACGGTAGGGGCTAAAGCCCATGTTCAAAAATGATGAAAAACAAGGTTAATTTCTTTTTTTTCAATAATTCAAAAAACGATGGGCTATAACCCATGTTTTTTTTTTTTTATGTTTTCAAATCCTCAAAAATTATGAAAAACGGCGTGTTATAGTATGCCGTACGGTAGGGGCTATAGCCCATGGTCAAAAATGATAAAAAACGAGGATAATTTTTTTTCGAAAATTCTAAAAACGATGGGCTATAACCCATGTTTTCTTTTTTTTCTATTTTTTTTTTCAAATCCTCAAAAATGTAGAAAAACGGTGTGCTATAGTATGCCGTACTGTAGGGGCTATAGCCCATGTTCAAAAATGATGAAAAACGAGGTAATTCTTTTTTCAAAAATTCAAAAAACGATGGGCTATAACCCATGTTTTTTTTTTTTATGTTTTAAAATCCTCACAAATGTAGAAAAACGGTGTGCTATAGTATGCCGTACGGTAGGGGCTAAAGCCCATGTTCAAAAATGATGAAAAACAAGGTTAATTTCTTTTTTTTCAATAATTCAAAAAACGATGGGCTATAACCCATGTTTTTTTTTTTTAATGTTTTCAAATCCTCAAAAATTATGAAAAACGGCGTGCTATAGTATGCCGTACGGTAGGGGCTATAGCCCATGGTCAAAAATGATAAAAAACGAGGATAAAAAAAAATCGAAAATTCTAAAAACGATGGGCTATAACCCATGTTTTCTTTTTTTTCAATTTTTTTTTTCAAATCCTCAAAAATGTAGAAAAACGGTGTGCTATAGTATGCCATACTGTAGGGGCTATAGCCCATGTTCAAAAATGATGAAAAACGAGGTTAATTTTTTTTTCAAAAATCCAAATAACGATGGGCTATAACCCATGTTTTTTGAAATTTTGATTTTTTTTTAAATCCTCAAAAAGGATGAAAAACGGCGTGCTATAGTATGCCGTACGGTAGGGGCTATAGCCCATGATCAAAAATTATGAAAAACAAGGATTTTAAAAAATTCAACAAACGATGGGTTATAACCCATGTTTTTTTTTTTTTTTTTTTTTTTTTTAATCCTCAAAAATGTAGAAAAACGGTGTGCTATAGTATGCCGTACTGTAGGGGCTATAGCCCATGTTAAAAAATGATGAAAAACGAGGTTAAAGGTTTTTTCAAAATTTAAAAAAACGATGGGCTATAACCCATGTTTTTTGAATTTTTGATTTTTTTTCAAATCCTCAAAAATGATGAAAAACGGTGTGCTATAGTATGCCGTACTGTAGGGGCTATAGCCCATGTTCAGAAATGATGAAAAACGAGGTCATTTTTTTTTCAAAAATTCAAAAAACGATGGGCTATAACCCATGTTTTTTGAATTTTAGAATTTTTTTCAAATCCTCAAAAATGTAGAAAAACGGTGTGCTATAGTATGCCGTACTGTAGGGGCTATAGCCCATGTTCAAAAATGATGAAAAACGAGGTTAACTTTTTTTTTCAAAAATCCAAAAAACGATGGGCTATAACCCATGTTTTTTGAATTTTTGATTTTTTTTTAAATCCTCAAAAAGGATGAAAAACGGCGTGCTATAGTATGCCGTACGGTAGGGGCTATAGCCCATGTTAAAAAATGATGAAAAACGAGGTTAAAGGTTTTTTCAAAATTTAAAAAAACGATTGGCTATAACCCATGTTTTTTTTTTTTTTTTTTTTTATCCTCAAAAATCTAGAAAAACGGTGTGCTATAGTATGCCGTACGGTAGGGGCTAAAGCCCATGTTCAAAAATGATGAAAAACAAGGTTAATTTTTTTTTTTTCAATAATTCAAAAAACGATGGGCTATAACCCATGTTTTCTTTTTTTTCTATTTTTTTTTTCAAATCCTCAAAAATGTAGAAAAACGGTGTGCTATAGTATGCCGTACTGTAGGGGCTATAGCCCATGTTCAAAAATGATGAAAAACGAGGTAATTCTTTTTTCAAAAATTCAAAAAACGATGGGCTATAACCCATGTTTTTTTTTTTTATGTTTTAAAATCCTCACAAATGTAGAAAAACGGTGTGCTATAGTATGCCGTACGGTAGGGGCTAAAGCCCATGTTAAAAAATGATGAAAAACAAGGTTAATTTCTTTTTTTTCAATAATTCAAAAAACGATGGGCTATAACCCATGTTTTTTTTTTTTAATGTTTTCAAATCCTCAAAAATTATGAAAAACGGCGTGCTATAGTATGCCGTACGGTAGGGGCTATAGCCCATGGTCAAAAATGATAAAAAACGAGGATAAAAAAAAATCGAAAATTCTAAAAACGATGGGCTATAACCCATGTTTTCTTTTTTTTCTATTTTTTTTTTCAAATCCTCAAAAATGTAGAAAAACGGTGTGCTATAGTATGCCATACTGTAGGGGCTATAGCCCATGTTCAAAAATGATGAAAAACGAGGTTAATTTTTTTTTCAAAAATCCAAATAACGATGGGCTATAACCCATGTTTTTTGAAATTTTGATTTTTTTTTAAATCCTCAAAAAGGATGAAAAACGGCGTGCTATAGTATGCCGTACGGTAGGGGCTATAGCCCATGATCAAAAATTATGAAAAACAAGGATTTTAAAAAATTCAACAAACGATGGGTTATAACCCATGTTTTTTTTTTTTGTTTTTTTTTTTAAATCCTCAAAAATGTAGAAAAACGGTGTGCTATAGTATGCCGTACTGTAGGGGCTATAGCCCATGTTAAAAAATGATGAAAAACGAGGTTAAAGGTTTTTTCAAAATTTAAAAAAACGATGGGCTATAACCCATGTTTTTTGAATTTTTGATTTTTTTTCAAATCCTCAAAAATGATGAAAAACGGTGTGCTATAGTATGCCGTACTGTAGGGGCTATAGCCCATGTTCAGAAATGATGAAAAACGAGGTCATTTTTTTTTCAAAAATTCAAAAAACGATGGGCTATAACCCATGTTTTTTGAATTTTAGAATTTTTTTCAAATCCTCAAAAATGTAGAAAAACGGTGTGCTATAGTATGCCGTACTGTAGGGGCTATAGCCCATGTTCAAAAATGATGAAAAACGAGGTTAACTTTTTTTTTCAAAAATCCAAAAAACGATGGGCTATAACCCATGTTTTTTGAATTTTTGATTTTTTTTTAAATCCTCAAAAAGGATGAAAAACGGCGTGCTATAGTATGCCGTACGGTAGGGGCTATAGCCCATGTTAAAAAATGATGAAAAACGAGGTTAAAGGTTTTTTCAAAATTTAAAAAAACGATTGGCTATAACCCATGTTTTTTTTTTTGTTTTTTTTTATCCTCAAAAATCTAGAAAAACGGTGTGCTATAGTATGCCGTATGGTAGGGGCTATAGCCCATGTTCAAAAATGATGAAAAACGAGCTTAATTTTTTTTTCTCCAAAAATTCAAAAAACGATGGGCTATAACCCATGTTTTTTGAATTTTTTATTTTTTTTCAAATCCTCAAAAATGATGAAAAACGGTGTGCTATAGTATGCCGTACTGTAGGGGCTATAGCCCATGTTCAGAAATGATGAAAAACGAGGTCATTTTTTTTTCAAAAATTCAAAAAATGATGGGCTATAACCCATGTTTTTTTTATGTTTACATTTTTTTCAAATCCTCAAAAATGATGAAAAACGGCGTGCTACTATGCCGTACTGTAGGGGCTATAGCCCATGTTCAAAAATGATGAAAAACGAGGTTAATTTTTTTTTTCAAAAATTCAAAAAACGATGGGCTATAACCCATGTTTTTTGAATTTTAGAATTTTTTTCAAATCCTCAAAAATGTAGAAAAACGGCGTGCTATAGTATGCCGTACGGTAGGGGCTATAGCCCATGTTCGGAAATGATGAAAAACGAGGTAATTCTTTTTTCAAAAATTCAAAAAACGATGGGCTATAACCCATGTTTTTTGAATTTTTGATTTTTTTTCAAATCCTCAAAAATGATGAAAAACGGTGTGCTATAGTATGCCGTACTGTAGGGGCTATAGCCCATGTTCAGAAATGATGAAAAACGAGGTCATTTTTTTTTCAAAAATTCAAAAAATGATGGGCTATAACCCATGTTTTTTTTATGTTTACATTTTTTTCAAATCCTCAAAAATGATGAAAAACGGCGTGCTACTATGCCGTACTGTAGGGGCTATAGCCCATGTTCAAAAATGATGAAAAACGAGGTTAATTTTTTTTTTCAAAAATTCAAAAAACGATGGGCTATAACCCATGTTTTTTGAATTTTAGAATTTTTTTCAAATCCTCAAAAATGTAGAAAAACGGCGTGCTATAGTATGCCGTACGGTAGGGGCTATAGCCCATGTTCAAAAATGATGAAAAACGAGGTTAACTTTTTTTTTCAAAAATCCAAAAAACGATGGGCTATAACCCATGTTTTTTGAATTTTTGATTTTTTTTTAAATCCTCAAAAAGGATGAAAAACGGCGTGCTATAGTATGCCGTACGGTAGGGGCTATAGCCCATGTTAAAAAATGATGAAAAACGAGGTTAAAGGTTTTTTCAAAATTTAAAAAAACGATTGGCTATAACCCATGTTTTTTTTTTTGTTTTTTTTTATCCTCAAAAATCTAGAAAAACGGTGTGCTATAGTATGCCGTATGGTAGGGGCTATAGCCCATGTTCAAAAATGATGAAAAACGAGCTTAATTTTTTTTTCTCCAAAAATTCAAAAAACGATGGGCTATAACCCATGTTTTTTGAATTTTTGATTTTTTTTCAAATCCTCAAAAATGATGAAAAACGGTGTGCTATAGTATGCCGTACTGTAGGGGCTATAGCCCATGTTCAGAAATGATGAAAAACGAGGTCATTTT
Organism: Protomyctophum parallelum; assembly: GCF_964188405.1. Lineage (NCBI taxonomy): Eukaryota > Metazoa > Chordata > Actinopteri > Myctophiformes > Myctophidae > Protomyctophum > Protomyctophum parallelum. The sequence continues at coordinate 21,514,541 of NC_139708.1, read as the reverse complement.
TTTTTCAAAAATTCAAAAAATGATGGGCTATAACCCATGTTTTTTTTATGTTTACATTTTTTTCAAATCCTCAAAAATGATGAAAAACGGCGTGCTACTATGCCGTACTGTAGGGGCTATAGCCCATGTTCAAAAATGATGAAAAACGAGGTTAATTTTTTTTTTCAAAAATTCAAAAAACGATGGGCTATAACCCATGTTTTTTGAATTTTAGAATTTTTTTCAAATCCTCAAAAATGTAGAAAAACGGCGTGCTATAGTATGCCGTACGGTAGGGGCTATAGCCCATGTTCGAAAATGATGAAAAACGAGGTAATTCTTTTTTCAAAAATTCAAAAAACGATGGGCTATAACCCATGTTTTTTGAATTTTTGATTTTTTTTCAAATCCTCAAAAATGATGAAAAACGGTGTGCTATAGTATGCCGTACTGTAGGGGCTATAGCCCATGTTCAGAAATGATGAAAAACGAGGTCATTTTTTTTTCAAAAATTCAAAAAATGATGGGCTATAACCCATGTTTTTTTTATGTTTACATTTTTTTCAAATCCTCAAAAATGATGAAAAACGGCGTGCTACTATGCCGTACTGTAGGGGCTATAGCCCATGTTCAAAAATGATGAAAAACGAGGTTAATTTTTTTTTTCAAAAATTCAAAAAACGATGGGCTATAACCCATGTTTTTTGAATTTTAGAATTTTTTTCAAATCCTCAAAAATGTAGAAAAACGGCGTGCTATAGTATGCCGTACGGTAGGGGCTATAGCCCATGTTCGAAAATGATGAAAAACGAGGTAATTCTTTTTTCAAAAATTCAAAAAACGATGGGCTATAACCCATGTTTTTTTAATTTTAGATTTTTTTTCAAATCCTCAAAAATGTAGAAAAACGGTGTGCTATAGTATGCCGTACTGTAGGGGCTATAGCCCATGTTCAAAAATGATGAAAAACGAGGTTAACTTTTTTTTTCAAAAATCCAAAAAACGATGGGCTATAACCCATGTTTTTTTAATTTTTGATTTTTTTTTAAATCCTCAAAAAGGATGAAAAACGGCGTGCTATAGTATGCCGTACGGTAGGGGCTATAGCCCATGTTCAAAAATGATGAAAAACGAGGTAATTCTTTTTTCAAAAATTCAAAAAACGATGGGCTATAACCCATGTTTTTTTAATTTTAGAATTGTTTTCAAATCCTCAAAAATGTAGAAAAACGGTGTGCTATAGTATGCCGTACTGTAGGGGCTATAGCCCATGTTCAAAAATGATGAAAAACGAGGTTAACTCTTTTTTTTCAAAAATCCAAAAAACGATGGGCTATAACCCATGTTTTTTGAATTTTTGATTTTTTTTTTAATCCTCAAAAAGGATGAAAAACGGCGTGCTACTATGCCGTACTGTAGGGGCTATAGCCCATGTTCAAAAATGATGAAAAACGAGGTTATTGTTTTTTTCAAAAATTCAAAAAACGATGGGTTATAACCCATGTTTTTTGATTTTTAGATTTTTTTTTAAATCCTCAAAAATGATGAAAAACGGCGTGCTATAGTATGCCGTACGGTAGGGGTTATAGCCCATGATCAAAAATTAGTAAAAACAAGGATTACATTTTTTTTTAAACCATGTTTTTTGAATTTCTGATTTTTTTTCGAATCCTCAAAAATGATGAAAAACGGCGTGCTACTATTCCGTACTGTAGGGGCTATAGCCCATGTTCAAAAATGATGAAAAACGAGGTTATTTTTTTTTTCAAAAATTCAAAAAACGATGGGTTATAACCCATGTTTTTTTAATTTAGATTTTTTTTCAAATCCTCACAAATGTAGAAAAACGGTGTGCTATAGTATGCCGTACGGTAGGGGCTAAAGCCCATGTTCAAAAATGATGAAAAACAAGGTTAATTTCTTTTTTTTCAATAATTAAAAAAACGATGGGCTATAACCCATGTTTCTTTTTTTTTTATGTTTTCAAATCCTCACAAATGTAGAAAAACGGTGTGCTATAGTATGCCGTACGGTAGGGGCTATAGCCCATGTTCAAAAATGATGAAAACGAGGTTAAAGTTTTTTTATTTTTAATTCAAAAAACGATGGGCTATAACCCATGTTTTTTGATTTTTTTTTTTTTTTTTTAATCCTCAAAAATGATGAAAAACGGTGTGCTATAGTATGCCGTACTGTAGGGGCTATAGCCCATGTTAAAAATGATGAAAAACGAGGTTAATTATTTTTTCAAAAATTCTAAAAACGATGGGCTATATATAACCCATGTTTTTTTTGAATTTTTGATTTTTTTTCAAATCCTCAAAAATGATGAAAAACGGCGTGCTAGTATCCCGTACTGTAGGGGCTATAGCCCATGATCAAAAAGTATTAAAAACAAGGATTAAAGAAATTAAAAAAAACCCATGTTTTTTGAATTTCTGAATTTTTTTCGAATCCTCAAAAATGATGAAAAACGGCGTGCTACTATGCCGTACTGTAGGGGCTATAGCCCATGTTCGAAAATGATGAAAAACGAGGTAATTCTTTTTTCAAAAATTCAAAAAACGATGGGCTATAACCCATGTTTTTTTAATTTTAGATTTTTTTTCAAATCCTCAAAAATGTAGAAAAACGGTGTGCTATAGTATGCCGTACTGTAGGGGCTATAGCCCATGTTCAAAAATGATGGAAAACGAGGTTAACTTTTTTTTTCAAAAATCCAAAAAACGATGGGCTATAACCCATGTTTTTTAATTTTTGATTTTTTTTTAAATCCTCAAAAAGGATGAAAAACGGCGTGCTATAGTATGCCGTACGGTAGGGGCTATAGCCCATGTTCAAAAATGATGAAAAACGAGGTAATTCTTTTTTCAAAAATTCAAAAAACGATGGGCTATAACCCATGTTTTTTTTATTTTAGAATTGTTTTCAAATCCTCAAAAATGTAGAAAAACGGTGTGCTATAGTATGCCGTACTGTAGGGGCTATAGCCCATGTTCAAAAATGATGAAAAACGAGGTTAACTCTTTTTTTTCAAAAATCCAAAAAACGATGGGCTATAACCCATGTTTTTTGAATTTTTGATTTTTTTTTTAATCCTCAAAAAGGATGAAAAACGGCGTGCTACTATGCCGTACTGTAGGGGCTATAGCCCATGTTCAAAAATGATGAAAAACGAGGTTATTGTTTTTTTCAAAAATTCAAAAAACGATGGGTTATAACCCATGTTTTTTGATTTTTTGATTTTTTTTTAAATCCTCAAAAATGATGAAAAACTGCGTGCTATAGTATGCCGTACGGTAGGGGTTATAGCCCATGATCAAAAATTAGTAAAAACAAGGATTACATTTTTTTTTAAACCATGTTTTTTGAATTTCTGAATTTTTTTCGAATCCTCAAAAATGATGAAAAACGGCGTGCTACTATTCCGTACTGTAGGGGCTATAGCCCATGTTCAAAAATGATGAAAAACGAGGTTATTTTTTTTTTCAAAAATTCAAAAAACGATGGGTTATAACCCATGTTTTTTGAATTTTTGATTTTTTTTCAAATCCTCACAAATGTAGAAAAACGGTGTGCTATAGTATGCCGTACGGTAGGGGCTAAAGCCCATGTTCAAAAATGATGAAAAACAAGGTTAATTTCTTTTTTTTCAATAATAAAAAAAACGATGGGCTATAACCCATGTTTCTTTTTTTTTTATGTTTTCAAATCCTCACAAATGTAGAAAAACGGTGTGCTATAGTATGCCGTACGGTAGGGGCTATAGCCCATGTTCAAAAATGATGAAAACGAGGTTAAAGTTTTTTTATTTTTAATTCAAAAAACGATGGGCTATAACCCATGTTTTTTGATTTTTTTTTTTTTTTTTTAATCCTCAAAAATGATGAAAAACGGTGTGCTATAGTATGCCGTACTGTAGGGGCTATAGCCCATGTTACAAATGATGAAAAACGAGGTTAATTATTTTTTCAAAAATTCTAAAAACGATGGGCTATATATAACCCATGTTTTTTTGAATTTTTGATTTTTTTTCAAATCCTCAAAAATGATGAAAAACGGCGTGCTAGTATCCCGTACTGTAGGGGCTATAGCCCATGATCAAAAAGTATTAAAAACAAGGATTAAAAAAATTAAAAAAAACCCATGTTTTTTGAATTTCTGAATTTTTTTCGAATCCTCAAAAATGATGAAAAACGGCGTGCTACTATGCCGTACTGTAGGGGCTATAGCCCATGTTCAAAAATGATGAAAAACGAGGTTATTGTTTTTTTTTAAAATTCAAAAAACTATGGGTTATAACCCATGTTTTTTGATTTTTAGATTTTTTTTTAAATCCTCAAAAATGATGAAAAACGGCGTGCTATAGTATGCCGTACGGTAGGGGTTATAGCCCATGATCAAAAATTAGTAAAAACAAGGATTACATTTTTTTTTAAACCATGTTTTTTGAATTTCTGAATTTTTTTCGAATCCTCAAAAATGATGAAAAACGGCGTGCTACTATTCCGTACTGTAGGGGCTATAGCCCATGTTCAAAAATGATGAAAAGCGAGGTTAAAAGTTTTTTTCAAAAATTGAAAAAAACGATGGGTTATAACCCATGTTTTTTTTTTTTTCTTTTTTTTTTCAAATCCTCAGAAATGATGAAAAACGGCGTGCTACTATGCCGTACGTTAGGGGCTATAGTCCATGTTAAAAAATGATGAAAAACAAGGATAAAAGTTATTTTCAAAAATTCAAAAAACGATGGGCTATAACCCATGTTTTTAGATTTTTTGATTTTTTTTTTAAATCCTCAAAAATGATGAAAAATGGCGTGCTATAGTATGCCGTACTGTAGGGGCTATAGCCCATGTTCAAAAATGATGAAAAACGAGGTTAATATCTTTTTTCAAAAATTCAAAAAACGATGGGCTATAACCCATGTTTTTTTAATGTTATTTTTTTTTTCAAATCCTCAAAAATGATGAAAAACTGCGTGCTACTATGCCGTACTGTAGTGGCTATATCCCATGGTCAAAAATGATGGAAAAAGAGGTTATTTTTTTTTCTTCAAAAATTTAAAAAACGATGGGCTATAACCCATGTTTTTTGAATTTTAGATTTTTTTAAAAATCCTCAAAAATGATGAAAAACGGTGTGCTATAGTATGCCGTACTGTAGGGGCTATAGCCCATGTTCAAAAATTATGAAAAACAAGGATTTTAAAAAATTCAAAAAACGATGGGCTATAACCCATGTTTTTGTTTTTTTTCAAATCCTCAAAAATGATGAAAAACGGCATGCTACTATGCCGTACGTTAGGGGCTATAGCCCATGTTCAAAAATGATGAAAAACTAGCTTAATTTCTTTTTTCAAAAATTAAAAAAACGATGGGCTATAACCCATGTTTTTTTTTATTTTAGATTTTTTTCCAAATCCTAAAAAATGATGAAAAACGGTGTGCTATAGTATGCCGTACTGTAGGGGCTATAGCCCATGTTCAAAAATGGTGAAAAACTAGGTTAATATTTTTTTCAAAAATTCAAAAAACGATGGGCTATAACCCATGTTTTTTGAATTTTAGATTTTTTTTTAAATCCTCAAAAATGATGAAAAACGGCGTGCTATAGTATTCCGTACGGTAGGGGCTATAGCCCATGGTCAAAAATTATGAAAAACAAGGATTTTAAAAAATTCAAAAAACGATGGGCTATAAACCATGTTTTTTTTTTTTTTTCAAATCCTCAAAAATGATGAAAAACGGCGTGCTACTATGCCGTACGTTAGGGGCCATAGCCCATGGTCAAAAATGATGAAAAACCAGTTTTTTTTTTCTTCAAAAATTCAAAAAACTATGGGCTATAACCCATGTTTTTTTTAATTTTAGATTTTTTTCCAAATCCTCAAAAATGATGAAAAACGGTGTGCTATAGTATGCCGTACTGTAGGGGATATAGCCCATGTTCAAAAATGATGAAAAACGAGGTTAATATCTTTTTTCAAAAATTCAAAAAACGATGGGCTATAACCCATGTTTTTTTAATGTTATTTTTTTTTTCAAATCCTCAAAAATGATGAAAAACTGCGTGCTACTATGCCGTACTGTAGTGGCTATATCCCATGTTCAAAAATTATGAAAAACGAGGTAATTTTTTTTTCAAAAATTTAAAAAACGATGGGCTATAACCCATGTTTTTTTAATTTTAATTTTTTTTTCAAATCCTCAAAAATGATGAAAAACGGGGTGCTACTATGCCGTACGTTAGGGGCTATAGCCCATGGTCAAAAATGATGGAAAAAGAGTTTATTTTTTTTTCTTCAAAAATTAAAAAAACGATGGGCTATAACCCATGTTTTTTGAATTTTAGATTTTTTTAAAAATCCTCAAAAATGATGAAAAACGGTGTGCTATAGTATGCCGTACTGTAGGGGCTATAGCCCATGTTCAAAAATTATGAAAAACAAGGATTTTAAAAAATTCAAAAAACGATGGGCTATAACCCATGTTTTTGTTTTTGTTTTTTTTTCAAATCCTCAAAAATGATGAAAAACGGCATGCTACTATGCCGTACGTTAGGGGCTATAGCCCATGGTCAAAAATGATGGAAAAACGTGGTTATTTTTTTTCTTCAAAAATTTAAAAAACGATGGGCTATAACCCATGTTTTTTGAATTTTAGATTTTTTTTCAAATCCTCAAAAATGATGAAAAACGGCGTGCTACTATGCCGTACGTTAGGGGCTATAGCCCATGGTCAAAAATGATGGAAAAACGTGGTTATTTTTTTTCTTCAAAAATTTAAAAAACGATGGGCTATAACCCATGTTTTTTGAATTTTAGATTTTTTTTTAAATCCTCAAAAATGATGAAAAACGGCGTGCTATAGTATTCCGTACGGTAGGGGCTATAGCCCATGGTCAAAAATTATGAAAAACAAGGATTTTAAAAAATTCAAAAAACGATGGGCTATAAACCATGTTTTTTTTTTTTTTTCAAATCCTCAAAAATGATGAAAAACGGCGTGCTACTATGCCGTACGTTAGGGGCCATAGCCCATGGTCAAAAATGATGAAAAACCAGTTTTTTTTTTCTTCAAAAATTCAAAAAACTATGGGCTATAACCCATGTTTTTTTTTTTTTTTTTTTTTTTCAAATCCTCAAAAATGTAGAAAAACGGTGTGCTATAGTATGCCGTACGTTAGGGGCTATAGCCCATGTTAAAAAATGATGAAAAACGAGGTTAAAGGATTTTTTCAAAAATTAAAAAAACGATGGGCTATAACCCATGTTTTTTGAATTTTAGATTTTTTTTCAAATCCTCAAAAATGTAGAAAAACGGCGTGCTATAGTATGCCGTACGGTAGGGGCTATAGCCCATGTTCGAAAATGATGAAAAACGAGGTAATTCTTTTTTCAAAAATTCAAAAAACGATGGGCTATAGCCTATAACCCATGTTTTTTTAATTTTAGAATTTTTTTCAAATCCTCAAAAATGTAGAAAAACAGTGTGCTATAGTATGCCGTACTGTAGGGGCTAAAGCCCATGTTCAAAAATGATGAAAAACAAGGTTAATTTCTTTTTTTTCAATAATTCAAAAAACGATGGGCTATAACCCATGTTTTTTTTTTTTAATGTTTTCAAATCCTCAAAAATTATGAAAAACGGCGTGCTATAGTATGCCGTACGGTAGGGGCTAAAGCCCATGTTCAAAAATGATGAAAAACAAGGTTAATTTCTTTTTTTTCAATAATTCAAAAAACGATGGGCTATAACCCATGTTTTTTTTTTTTAAATGTTTTCAAATCCTCAAAAATTATGAAAAACGGCGTGCTATAGTATGCCGTACGGTAGGGGCTATAGCCCATGGTCAAAAATGATAAAAAACGAGGATAAAAAAAAATCGAAAATTCTAAAAACGATGGGCTATAACCCATGTTTTCTTTTTTTTCAATTTTTTTTTTCAAATCCTCAAAAATGATGAAAAACGGCGTGCTACTATGCCGTACTGTAGGGGCTATAGCCCATGTTCAAAAATGATGAAAAACGAGGTTATTGTTTTTTTCAAAAATTCAAAAAACGATGGGTTATAACCCATGTTTTTTGATTTTTAGATTTTTTTTTAAATCCTCAAAAATTATGAAAAACGGCGTGCTATAGTATGCCGTACGGTAGGGGTTATAGCCCATGATCAAAAATTAGTAAAAACAAGGATTACATTTTTTTTTTAAACCATGTTTTTTGAATTTCTGAATTTTTTTCGAATCCTCAAAAATGATGAAAAACGGCGTGCTACTATTCCGTACTGTAGGGGCTATAGCCCATGTTCAAAAATGATGAAAAACGAGGTTATTTATTTTTTCAAAAATTCAAAAAACGATGGGTTATAACCCATGTTTTTTTTTTTTTTTTTTTTTTTTTCAAATCCTCAGAAATGATGAAAAACGGCGTGCTACTATGCCGTACGTTAGGGGCTATAGTCCATGTTAAAAAATGATGAAAAACAAGGATAAAAGTTTTTTTCAAAAATTCAAAAAACGATGGGCTATAACCCATGTTTTTTGATTTTTTGATTTTTTTTTAAATCCTCAAAAATGATGAAAAATGGCGTGCTATAGTATGCCGTACGGTAGGGGCTATAGCCCATGGTCAAAAAGGATGAAAAACGAGGATTAAAAAAAAAACGAAAATTCCAAAAAACTATGGGCTATAACCCATGTCTTTTTTTTGTTTTTCTTTTTTTTCAAATCCTCAAAAATGTAGAAAATCGGTGCGCTATAGTATGCAGTACTGTAGGGGCTATAGCCCATGTTCAAAAATGATGAAAAGCGAGGTTAAAAGTTTTTTTCAAAAATTGAAAAAAAACGATGGGCTATAAACCATGTTTTTTTTTTTTTTTTTTTTTTAATCCTCAAAAATGATGAAAAACGGCGTGCTACTATGCCGTACGTTAGGGGCTATAGCCCATGTTCAAAAATGATGAAAAACTAGCTTTTTTTTTTTTTCAAAAATTCAAAAAACGATGGGCTATAACCCATGTTTTTTTTAATTTTTGATTTTTTTCCAAATCCTCAAAAATGATGAAAAACGGTGTGCTATAGTATGCCGTACTGTAGGGGCTATAGCCCATGTTCAAAAATGATGAAAAACGAGGTTAATATCTTTTTTCAAAAATTCAAAAAACGATGGGCTATAACCCATGTTTTTTTAATGTTAATTTTTTTTTCAAATCCTCAAAAATGATGAAAAACTGCGTGCTACTATGCCGTACTGTAGTGGCTATATCCCATGTTCAAAAATTATGAAAAACGAGGAATTTTTTTTTTCAAAAATTAAAAAAACGATGGGCTATAACCCATGTTTTTTTAATTTTAAATTTTTTTTCAAATCCTCAAAAATGATGAAAAACGGGGTGCTACTATGCCGTACGTTAGGGGCTATAGCCCATGGTCAAAAATGATGGAAAAAGAGGTTATTCTTTTTTCTTCAAAAATTAAAAAAACGATGGGCTATAACCCATGTTTTTTGAATTTTAGATTTTTTTTTAAATCCTCAAAAATGATGAAAAACGGTGTGCTATAGTATGCCGTACTGTAGGGGCTATAGCCCATGTTCAAAAATTATGAAAAACAAGGATTTTAAAAAATTCAAAAACGATGGGCTATAACCCATGTTTTTGTTTTTGTTTTTTTTCAAATCCTCAAAAATGATGAAAAACGGCATGCTACTATGCCGTACGTTAGGGGCTATAGCCCATGTTCAAAAATGATGAAAAACTAGCTTAATTTCTTTTTTCAAAAATTAAAAAAACGATGGGCTATAACCCATGTTTTTTTTAATTTTAGATTTTTTTCCAAATCCTAAAAAATGATGAAAAACGGTGTGCTATAGTATGCCGTACTGTAGGGGCTATAGCCCATGTTCAAAAATGGTGAAAAACTAGGTTAATATTTTTTTCAAAAATTCAAAAAACGATGGGCTATAACCCATGTTTTTTTAATGTTTAATTTTTTTTCAAATCCTCAAAAATGATGAAAAACAGCGTCCTACTATGCCGTACTGTAGGGGCTATATCCCATGTTCAAAAATGATGAAAAACGAGGTAATTCTTTTTTTCAGAAATTCAAAAAACGATGGGCTATAACCCATGTTTTTTTTGTTTTTGTTTTTTTTCAAATCCTCAAAAATGTAGAAAAACGGTGTGCTATAGTATGCCGTACTGTAGGGGCTATAGCCTATGTTAAAAAATGATGAAAAGCGAGGTTAAAGGTTTTTTCAAAATTTAAAAAAACGATTGGCTATAACCCATGTTTTTTTTTTTTTTTTTTTTTATCCTCAAAAATCTAGAAAAACGGTGTGCTATAGTATGCCGTATGGTAGGGGCTATAGCCCATGTTCAAAAATGATGAAAAACGAGCTTAATTTTTTTTTCCAAAAATTCAAAAAACGATGGGCTATAACCCATGTTTTTTGAATTTTTGATTTTTTTTCAAATCCTCAAAAATGATGAAAAACGGTGTGCTATAGTATGCCGTACTGTAGGGGCTATAGCCCATGTTCAGAAATGATGAAAAACGAGGTCATTTTTTTTTCAAAAATTCAAAAAATGATGGGCTATAACCCATGTTTTTTTTATGTTTACATTTTTTTCAAATCCTCAAAAATGATGAAAAACGGCGTGCTACTATGCCGTACTGTAGGGGCTATAGCCCATGTTCAAAAATGATGAAAAACGAGGTTAATTTTTTTTTTCAAAAATTCAAAAAACGATGGGCTATAACCCATGTTTTTTGAATTTTAGAATTTTTTTCAAATCCTCAAAAATGTAGAAAAACGGTGTGCTATAGTATGCCGTACTGTAGGGGCTATAGCCCATGTTCAAAAATGATGAAAAACTAGGTTAATTTTTTTTTTCAAAAATCCAAAAAACGATGGGCTATAACCCATGTTTTTTGAATTTTTGATTTTTTTTTAAATCCTCAAAAAGGATGAAAAACGGCGTGCTATAGTATGCCGTACGGTAGGGGCTATAGCCCATGTTCAAAAATGATGAAAAACGAGGTAATTCTTTTTTCAAAAATTCAAAAAACGATGGGCTATAACCCATGTTTTTTGAATTTTAGAATTGTTTTCAAATCCTCAAAAATGTAGAAAAACGGTGTGCTATAGTATGCCGTACTGTAGGGGCTATAGCCCATGTTCAAAAATGATGAAAAACGAGGTTAACTTTTTTTTTCAAAAATCCAAAAAACGATGGGCTATAACCCATGTTTTTTGAATTTTTGATTTTTTTTTTAATCCTCAAAAAGGATGAAAAACGGCGTGCTATAGTATGCCGTACTGTAGGGGCTATAGCCCATGTTAAAAAATGATGAAAAACGAGGTTAACTCTTTTTTTTCAAAAATCCAAAAAACGATCGGCTATAACCCATGTTTTTTGAATTTTTGATTTTTTTTAAATCCTCAAAAAGGATGAAAAACGGCGTGCTATAGTATGCCGTACGGTAGGGGCTATAGCCCATGTTCAAAAATGATGAAAAACGAGGTAATTCTTTTTTCAAAAATTCAAAAAACGATGGGCTATAACCCATGTTTTTTGAATTTTAGATTTTTTTTCAAATCCTCACAAATGTAGAAAAACGGTGTGCTATAGTATGCCGTACGGTAGGGGCTAAAGCCCATGTTCAAAAATGATGAAAAACAAGGTTAATTTCTTTTTTTTCAATAATTAAAAAAACGATGGGCTATAACCCATGTTTTTTTTTTTTTATGTTTTCAAATCCTCACAAATGTAGAAAAACGGTGTGCTATAGTATGCCGTACGGTAGGGGCTATAGCCCATGTTCAAAAATGATGAAAACGAGGTTAAAGTTTTTTTATTTTTAATTCAAAAAACGATGGGCTATAACCCATGTTTTTTGATGTTTTTTTTTTTTTTTAATCCTCAAAAATGATGAAAAACGGTGTGCTATAGTATGCCGTACTGTAGGGGCTATAGCCCATGTTAAAAATGATGAAAAACGAGGTAAATTATTTTTTCAAAAATTCTAAAAACGATGGGCTATATATAACCCATGTTTTTTTGAATTTTTGATTTTTTTTCAAATCCTCAAAAATGATGAAAAACGGCGTGCTAGTATCCCATACTGTAGGGGCTATAGCCCATGATCAAAAAGTATTAAAAACAAGGATTAAAAAAATAAAAAATAAACCATGTTTTTTGAATTTCTGAATTTTTTTCGAATCCTCAAAAATGATGAAAAACGGCGTGCTACTATGCCGTACTGTAGGGGCTATAGCCCATGTTCAAAAATGATGAAAAACGAGGTTATTGTTTTTTTCAAAAATTCAAAAAACGATGGGTTATAACCCATGTTTTTTGATTTTTTGATTTTTTTTTAAATCCTCAAAAATGATGAAAAACGGCGTGCTATAGTATGCCGTACGGTAGGGGTTATAGCCCATGATCAAAAATTAGTAAAAACAAGGATTACATTTTTTTTTTAAACCATGTTTTTTGAATTTCTGAATTTTTTTCGAATCCTCAAAAATGATGAAAAACGGCGTGCTACTATTCCGTACTGTAGGGGCTATAGCCCATGTTCAAAAATGATGAAAAACGAGGTTATTTCTTTTTTCAAAAATTCAAAAAACGATGGGTTATAACCCATGTTTTTTTTTTTTTTTTTTTTTTTTTTCAAATCCTCAGAAATGATGAAAAACGGCGTGCTACTATGCCGTACGTTAGGGGCTATAGTCCATGTTAAAAAATGATGAAAAACAAGGATAAAAGTTTTTTTTAAAAATTCAAAAAACGATGGGCTATAACCCATGTTTTTTGATTTTTTGATTTTTTTTTAAATCCTCAAAAATGATGAAAAATGGCGTGCTATAGTATGCCGTACGGTAGGGGCTATAGCCCATGGTCAAAAAGGATGAAAAACGAGGATAAAAAAATAAACGAAAATTCCAAAAAACGATGGGCTATAACCCATGTCTTTTTTTAGTTTTTGTTTTTTTTCAAATCCTCAAAAATGTAGAAAATCGGTGCGCTATAGTATGCAGTACTGTAGGGGCTATAGCCCATGTTCAAAAATGATGAAAAACGAGGTTAAAAGTTTTTTTCAAAAATTGAAAAAAAACGATGGGCTATAACCCATGTTTTTTTTTTTTTTTTTTTTTTTTAATCCTCAAAAATGATGAAAAACGGCGTGCTACTATGCCGTACGTTAGGGGCTATAGCCCATGTTCAAAAATGATGAAAAACTAGCTTATTTTTTTTTTTTCAAAAATTCAAAAAACGATGGGCTATAACCCATGTTTTTTTTAATTTTTGATTTTTTTCCAAATCCTCAAAAATGATGAAAAACGGTGTGCTATAGTATGCCGTACTGTAGGGGCTATAGCCCATGTTCAAAAATGATGAAAAACGAGGTTAATATCTTTTTTCAAAAATTCAAAAAACGATGGGCTATAACCCATGTTTTTTTAATGTTAATTTTTTTTTCAAATCCTCAAAAATGATGAAAAACTGCGTGCTACTATGCCGTACTGTAGTGGCTATATCCCATGTTCAAAAATTATGAAAAACTAGGTAATTTTTTTTTCAAAAATTCAAAAAACGATGGGCTATAACCCATGTTTTTTTTAAAAAAAAATATATTTTTCAAATCCTCAAAAATGATGAAAAACGGGGTGCTACTATGCCGTACGTTAGGGGCTATAGCCCATGGTCAAAAATGATGGAAAAAGAGGTTATTTTTTTTTCTTCAAAAATTAAAAAAACGATGGGCTATAACCCATGTTTTTTGAATTTTAGATTTTTTTTTAAATCCTCAAAAATGATGAAAAACGGTGTGCTATAGTATGCCGTACTGTAGGGGCTATAGCCCATGTTAAAAAATTATGAAAAACAAGGATTTTAAAAAATTCAAAAAACGATGGGCTATAACCCATGTTTTTGTTTTTGTTTTTTTTCAAATCCTCAAAAATGACGAAAAACGGCATGCTACTATGCCGTACGTTAGGGGCTATAGCCCATGTTCAAAAATGATGAAAAACTAGCTTAATTTCTTTTTTCAAAAATAAAAAAAACGATGGGCTATAACCCATGTTTTTTTTAATTTTAGATTTTTTTCCAAATCCTAAAAAATGATGAAAAACGGTGTGCTATAGTATGCCGTACTGTAGGGGCTATAGCCCATGTTCAAAAATGGTGAAAAACTAGGTTAATATTTTTTTCAAAAATTCAAAAAACGATGGGCTATAACCCATGTTTTTTTAATGTTTAATTTTTTTTCAAATCCTCAAAAATGATGAAAAACGGCGTCCTACTATGCCGTACTGTAGGGGCTATATCCCATGTTCAAAAATGATGAAAAACGAGGTAATTCTTTTTTTCAAAAATTAAAAAAACGATGGGCTATAACCCATGTTTTTTGAATTTTAGATTTTTTTTCAAATCCTCAAAAATGATGAAAAACGGCGTGCTACTATGCCGTACGTTAGGGGCTATAGCCCATGGTCAAAAATGATGGAAAAACAAGGATTTAAAAAAATTCAAAAAACGATGGGCTATAACCCATGTTTTTTTTTGTTTTTTTTTTCAAATCCTCAAAAATTATGAAAAACGGCGTGCTACTATGCCGTACGTTAGGGGCTATAGCCCATGGTCAAAAATGATGGAAAAACGTGGTTATTTTTTTTCTTAAAAAATTTAAAAAACGATGGGCTATAACCCATGTTTTTTGAATTTTAGATTTTTTTTTAAATCCTCAAAAATGATGAAAAACGGCGTGCTATAGTATTCCGTACGGTAGGGGCTATAGCCCATGGTCAAAAATTATGAAAAACAAGGATTTTAAAAAATTCAAAAAACGATGGGCTATAAACCATGTTTTTTTTTTTTTTTCAAATCCTCAAAAATGATGAAAAACGGCGTGCTACTATGCCGTACGTTAGGGGCCATAGCCCATGGTCAAAAATGATGAAAAACCAGTTTTTTTTTTCTTCAAAAATTCAAAAAACTATGGGCTATAACCCATGTTTTTTTTTTTGTTTTTTTTTTTCAAATCCTCAAAAATGTAGAAAAACGGTGTGCTATAGTATGCCGTACGTTAGGGGCTATAGCCCATGTTAAAAAATGATGAAAAACGAGGTTAAAGGATTTTTTCTAAAATTAAAAAAACGATGGGCTATAACCCATGTTTTTTGAATTTTAGATTTTTTTTCAAATCCTCAAAAATGATGAAAAACGGTGTGCTATAGTATGCCATACTGTAGGGGCTATAGCCCATGTTCAAAAATTATGAAAAACGAGGATTAAAAAAATTAAAAAAAACCCATGTTTTTTGAATTTCTGAAATTTTTTCGAATCCTCAAAAATGATGAAAAACGGCGTGCTACTATGCCGTACTGTAGGGGCTATAGCCCATGTTCAAAAATGATGAAAAACGAGGTTATTGTTTTTTTCAAAAATTCAAAAAACGATGGGTTATAACCCATGTTTTTTGATTTTTAGATTTATTTTTAAATCCTCAAAAATGATGAAAAACGGCGTGCTATAGTATGCCGTACGGTAGGGGTTATAGCCCATGATCAAAAATTAGTAAAAACAAGGATTACATTTTTTTTTTAAACCATGTTTTTTGAATTTCTGAATTTTTTTCGAATCCTCAAAAATGATGAAAAACGGCGTGCTACTATTCCGTACTGTAGGGGCTATAGCCCATGTTCAAAAATGATGAAAAACGAGGTTATTTTTTTTTTCAAAAATTCAAAAAACGATGGGTTATAACCCATGTTTTTTTTTTTTTTTTTTTTTTCAAATCCTCAGAAATGATGAAAAACGGCGTGCTACTATGCCGTACGTTAGGGGCTATAGTCCATGTTAAAAAATGATGAAAAACAAGGATAAAAGTTTTTTTCAAAAATTCAAAAAACGATGGGCTATAACCCATGTTTTTTGATTTTTAGATTTTTTTTTAAATCCTCAAAAATGATGAAAAACGGCGTGCTATAGTATGCCGTACGGTAGGGGTTATAGCCCATGATCAAAAATTAGTAAAAACAAGGATTACATTTTTTTTTTAAACCATGTTTTTTGAATTTCTGAATTTTTTTCGAATCCTCAAAAATGATGAAAAACGGCGTGCTACTATTCCGTACTGTAGGGGCTATAGCCCATGTTCAAAAATGATGAAAAACGAGGTTATTTTTTTTTTCAAAAATTCAAAAAACGATGGGTTATAACCCATGTTTTTTTTTTTTTTTTTTTTTTTTTCAAATCCTCAGAAATGATGAAAAACGGCGTGCTACTATGCCGTACGTTAGGGGCTATAGTCCATGTTAAAAAATGATGAAAAACCAGTTTTTTTTTTTTCAAAAATTCAAAAAACTATGGGCTATAACCCATGTTTTTTTTTTTGTTTTTTTTTTCAAATCCTCAAAAATGTAGAAAAACGGTGTGCTATAGTATGCCGTACGTTAGGGGCTATAGCCCATGTTAAAAAATGATGAAAAACGAGGTTAAAGGATTTTTTCTAAAATTAAAAAAACGATGGGCTATAACCCATGTTTTTTGAATTTTAGATTTTTTTTCAAATCCTCAAAAATGATGAAAAACGGCGTGCTATAGTATGCCGTACGGTAGGGGTTATAGCCCATGATCAAAAATTAGTAAAAACAAGGATTACATTTTTTTTTAAACCATGTTTTTTGAATTTCTGAATTTTTTTCGAATCCTCAAAAATGATGAAAAACGGCGTGCTACTATTCCGTACTGTAGGGGCTATAGCCCATGTTCAAAAATGATGAAAAACGAGGTTATTTTTTTTTTCAAAAATTCAAAAAACGATGGGTTATAACCCATGTTTTTTTTTTTTTTTTTTTTTTTTTTTCAAATCCTCAGAAATGATGAAAAACGGCGTGCTACTATGCCGTACGTTAGGGGCTATAGTCCATGTTAAAAAATGATGAAAAACAAGGATAAAAGTTTTTTTCAAAAATTCAAAAAACTATGGGCTATAACCCATGTTTTTTGATTTTTTGATTTTTTTTTTAAATCCTCAAAAATGATGAAAAATGGCGTGCTATAGTATGCCGTACGGTAGGGGCTATAGCCCATGGTCAAAAAGGATGAAAAACGAGGATAAAAAAAACCCCGAAAAATCCAAAAAACGATGGGCTATAACCCATGTCTTTTTTTTGTTTTTGTTTTTTTTCAAATCCTCAAAAATGTAGAAAATCGGTGCGCTATAGTATGCAGTACTGTAGGGGCTATAGCCCATGTTCAAAAATGATGAAAAGCGAGGTTAAAAGTTTTTTTCAAAAATTGAAAAAAACGATGGGCTATAACCCATGTTTTTTTTTTTTTTTTTTTTTTTTTATCCTCAAAAATGATGAAAAACGGCGTGCTACTATGCCGTACGTTAGGGGCTATAGCCCATGTTCAAAAATGATGAAAAACTAGCTTATATTTTTTTTTTCAAAAATTCAAAAAACGATGGGCTATAACCCATGTTTTTTTTAATTTTTGATTTTTTTCCAAATCCTCAAAAATGATGAAAAACGGTGTGCTATAGTATGCCGTACTGTAGGGGCTATAGCCCATGTTCAAAAATGATGAAAAACGAGGTTAATATCTTTTTTCAAAAATTCAAAAAACGATGGGCTATAACCCATGTTTTTTTTGTTTTGTTTTTTTTTTCAAATCCTCAAAAATGATGAAAAACGGGGTGCTACTATGCCGTACGTTAGGGGCTATAGCCCATGGTCAAAAATGATGGAAAAAGAGGTTATTTTTTTTTCTTAAAAAATTAAAAAAACGATGGGCTATAACCCATGTTTTTTGAATTTTAGATTTTTTTTCAAATCCTCAAAAATGATGAAAAACGGTGTGCTATAGTATGCCATACTGTAGGGGCTATAGCCCATGTTCAAAAATTATGAAAAACGAGGTCATTTTTTTTTTCAAAAATTCAAAAAACGATGGGCTATAACCCATGTTTTTTTAATGTTTACATTTTTTTCAAATCCTCAAAAATGATGAAAAACGGCGTGCTACTATGCCGTACGTTAGGGGCTATAGCCCATGGTCAAAAATGATGAAAAACGAGGTTATTTTTTTTTATTCAAAAATTCAAAAAACGATAGGCTATAACCCATGTTTTTTGATTTTTTGATTTTTTAAGAAATCCTCAAAAATGATGAAAAACGGCGTGCTATAGTATGCCGTACGGTAGGGGCTATAGCCCATGTTCAAAAATGATGAAAAACGAGGTAATTCTTTTTTCAAAAATTCAAAAAACGATGGGCTATAACCCATGTTTTTTGAATTTTAGAATTATTTTCAAATCCTCAAAAATGTAGAAAAACAGTGTGCTATAGTATGCCGTACTGTAGGGGCTAAAGCCCATGTTAAAAAATGATGAAAAACGAGGTTAAAGGATTTTTTCTAAAATTAAAAAAACGATGGGCTATAACCCATGTTTTTTGAATTTTAGATTTTTTTTCAAATCCTCAAAAATGATGAAAAACGGTGTGCTATAGTATGCCATACTGTAGGGGCTATAGCCCATGTTCAAAAATTATGAAAAACGAGGATTAAAAAAATTAAAAAAAACCCATGTTTTTTGAATTTCTGAAATTTTTTCGAATCCTCAAAAATGATGAAAAACGGCGTGCTACTATGCCGTACTGTAGGGGCTATAGCCCATGTTCAAAAATGATGAAAAACGAGGTTATTGTTTTTTTCAAAAATTCAAAAAACGATGGGTTATAACCCATGTTTTTTGATTTTTAGATTTATTTTTAAATCCTCAAAAATGATGAAAAACGGCGTGCTATAGTATGCCGTACGGTAGGGGTTATAGCCCATGATCAAAAATTAGTAAAAACAAGGATTACATTTTTTTTTTAAACCATGTTTTTTGAATTTCTGAATTTTTTTCGAATCCTCAAAAATGATGAAAAACGGCGTGCTACTATTCCGTACTGTAGGGGCTATAGCCCATGTTCAAAAATGATGAAAAACGAGGTTATTTTTTTTTTCAAAAATTCAAAAAACGATGGGTTATAACCCATGTTTTTTTTTTTTTTTTTTTTTTCAAATCCTCAGAAATGATGAAAAACGGCGTGCTACTATGCCGTACGTTAGGGGCTATAGTCCATGTTAAAAAATGATGAAAAACAAGGATAAAAGTTTTTTTCAAAAATTCAAAAAACGATGGGCTATAACCCATGTTTTTTGATTTTTAGATTTTTTTTTAAATCCTCAAAAATGATGAAAAACGGCGTGCTATAGTATGCCGTACGGTAGGGGTTATAGCCCATGATCAAAAATTAGTAAAAACAAGGATTACATTTTTTTTTAAACCATGTTTTTTGAATTTCTGAATTTTTTTCGAATCCTCAAAAATGATGAAAAACGGCGTGCTACTATTCCGTACTGTAGGGGCTATAGCCCATGTTCAAAAATGATGAAAAACGAGGTTATTTTTTTTTTCAAAAATTCAAAAAACGATGGGTTATAACCCATGTTTTTTTTTTTTTTTTTTTTTTTTTCAAATCCTCAGAAATGATGAAAAACGGCGTGCTACTATGCCGTACGTTAGGTGCTATAGTCCATGTTAAAAAATGATGAAAAACCAGTTTTTTTTTTTTCAAAAATTCAAAAAACTATGGGCTATAACCCATGTTTTTTTTTTTGTTTTTTTTTTCAAATCCTCAAAAATGTAGAAAAACGGTGTGCTATAGTATGCCGTACGTTAGGGGCTATAGCCCATGTTAAAAAATGATGAAAAACGAGGTTAAAGGATTTTTTCTAAAATTAAAAAAACGATGGGCTATAACCCATGTTTTTTGAATTTTAGATTTTTTTTCAAATCCTCAAAAATGATGAAAAACGGCGTGCTATAGTATGCCGTACGGTAGGGGTTATAGCCCATGATCAAAAATTAGTAAAAACAAGGATTACATTTTTTTTTAAACCATGTTTTTTGAATTTCTGAATTTTTTTCGAATCCTCAAAAATGATGAAAAACGGCGTGCTACTATTCCGTACTGTAGGGGCTATAGCCCATGTTCAAAAATGATGAAAAACGAGGTTATTTTTTTTTTCAAAAATTCAAAAAACGATGGGTTATAACCCATGTTTTTTTTTTTTTTTTTTTTTTTTTTTCAAATCCTCAGAAATGATGAAAAACGGCGTGCTACTATGCCGTACGTTAGGGGCTATAGTCCATGTTAAAAAATGATGAAAAACAAGGATAAAAGTTTTTTTCAAAAATTCAAAAAACTATGGGCTATAACCCATGTTTTTTGATTTTTTGATTTTTTTTTTAAATCCTCAAAAATGATGAAAAATGGCGTGCTATAGTATGCCGTACGGTAGGGGCTATAGCCCATGGTCAAAAAGGATGAAAAACGAGGATAAAAAAAACCCCGAAAAATCCAAAAAACGATGGGCTATAACCCATGTCTTTTTTTTGTTTTTGTTTTTTTTCAAATCCTCAAAAATGTAGAAAATCGGTGCGCTATAGTATGCAGTACTGTAGGGGCTATAGCCCATGTTCAAAAATGATGAAAAGCGAGGTTAAAAGTTTTTTTCAAAAATTGAAAAAAACGATGGGCTATAACCCATGTTTTTTTGTTTTTTTTTTTTTTTTTATCCTCAAAAATGATGAAAAACGGCGTGCTACTATGCCGTACGTTAGGGGCTATAGCCCATGTTCAAAAATGATGAAAAACTAGCTTATATTTTTTTTTTCAAAAATTCAAAAAACGATGGGCTATAACCCATGTTTTTTTTAATTTTTGATTTTTTTCCAAATCCTCAAAAATGATGAAAAACGGTGTGCTATAGTATGCCGTACTGTAGGGGCTATAGCCCATGTTCAAAAATGATGAAAAACGAGGTTAATATCTTTTTTCAAAAATTCAAAAAACGATGGGCTATAACCCATGTTTTTTTTGTTTTGTTTTTTTTTTCAAATCCTCAAAAATGATGAAAAACGGGGTGCTACTATGCCGTACGTTAGGGGCTATAGCCCATGGTCAAAAATGATGGAAAAAGAGGTTATTTTTTTTTCTTAAAAAATTAAAAAAACGATGGGCTATAACCCATGTTTTTTGAATTTTAGATTTTTTTTCAAATCCTCAAAAATGATGAAAAACGGTGTGCTATAGTATGCCATACTGTAGGGGCTATAGCCCATGTTCAAAAATTATGAAAAACGAGGTCATTTTTTTTTTCAAAAATTCAAAAAACGATGGGCTATAACCCATGTTTTTTTAATGTTTACATTTTTTTCAAATCCTCAAAAATGATGAAAAACGGCGTGCTACTATGCCGTACGTTAGGGGCTATAGCCCATGGTCAAAAATGATGAAAAACGAGGTTATTTTTTTTTATTCAAAAATTCAAAAAACGATAGGCTATAACCCATGTTTTTTGATTTTTTGATTTTTTAAGAAATCCTCAAAAATGATGAAAAACGGCGTGCTATAGTATGCCGTACGGTAGGGGCTATAGCCCATGTTCAAAAATGATGAAAAACGAGGTAATTCTTTTTTCAAAAATTCAAAAAACGATGGGCTATAACCCATGTTTTTTGAATTTTAGAATTATTTTCAAATCCTCAAAAATGTAGAAAAACAGTGTGCTATAGTATGCCGTACTGTAGGGGCTAAAGCCCATGTTCAAAAATGATGAAAAACAAGGTTAATTTCTTTTTTTTCAAAAATTCAAAAAACAATGGGCTATAACCCATGTTTTGTTTTTTTTATGTTTTCAAATCCTCACAAATGTAGAAAAACGGTGTGCTATAGTATGCCGTACGGTAGGGGCTAAAGCCCATGTTCAAAAATGATGAAAAAAGAGGGTAATTTTTTTTTTCATAAATCCAAAAAACGATGGGCTATAACCCATGTTTTTTGAATTTTTGATTTTTTTTTTAATCCTCAAAAAGGATGAAAAACGGCGTGCTATAGTATGCCGTACGGTAGGGGCTATAGCCCATGATCAAAAATTATGAAAAACAAGGATTTTAAAAAATTCAACAAACGATGGGTTATAACCCATGTTTTGTTTTTTTTTTTGTTTTTTTTTCAAATCCTCAAAAATGTAGAAAAACGGTGTGCTATAGTATGCCGTACTGTAGGGGCTATAGCCCTTGTTAAAAAATGATGAAAAACGAGGTTAAATGTTTTTTCAAAATTTAAAAAAACGATTGGCTATAACCCATGTTTTTTCTTTGTTTTTTTTTAATCCTCAAAAATCTAGAAAAACGGTGTGCTATAGTATGCCGTATGGTAGTGGCTATAGCCCATGTTCAAAAATGATGAAAAACGAGCTTAATTTTCTTTTTTCAAAAATTCAAAAAACGATGGGCTATAACCCATGTTTTTTGAATTTTTGATTTTTTTTTCAAATCCTCAAAAATGTAGAAAAACGGTGTGCTATAGTATGCCGTACTGTAGGGGCTATAGCCCATGTTCAGAAATGATGAAAAACGAGGTCATTTTTTTTTCTAAAATTCAAAAAATGATGGGCTATAACCCATGTTTTTTTTATGTTTAAATTTTTTTCAAATCCTCAAAAATGATGAAAAACGGCGTGCTACTATGCCGTACTGTAGGGGCTATAGCCCATGTTCAAAAATGATGAAAAACGAGGTTAATTTTTTTTTCCAAAAATTCAAAAAACGATGGGCTATAACCCATGTTTTTAGAATTTTAGAATTTTTTTCAAATCCTCAAAAATGTAGAAAAACGGCGTGCTATAGTATGCCGTACGGTAGGGGCTATAGCCCATGTTCGAAAATGATGAAAAACGAGGTAATTCTTTTTTCAAAAATTCAAAAAACGATGGGCTATAACCCATGTTTTTTGAATTTTAGAATTTTTTTCAAATCCTCAAAAATGTAGAAAAACGGTGTGCTATAGTATGCCGTACTGTAGGGGCTATAGCCCATGTTCAAAAATGATGAAAAACGAGGTTAACTTTTTTTTTCAAAAATCCAAAAAACGATGGGCTATAACCCATGTTTTTTGAATTTTTGATTTTTTTTTAATCCTCAAAAAGGATGAAAAACGGCGTGCTATAGTATGCCGTACGGTAGGGGCTATAGCCCATGTTCAAAAATGATGAAAAACGAGGTTAACTTTTTTTTTCAAAAATCCAAAAAACGATGGGCTATAACCCATGTTTTTTGAATTTTTTATTTTTTTTCAAATCCTCAAAAAGGATGAAAAACGGCGAGCTATAGTATGCCGTACGCTATGGGCTATGGCTAGCCCATGGTCAAAAATGATGAAAAACGACGATAAAAAAAAAGCCCATCCCACTGATCATTCTTTGGTCTAATAGATGTCTAATATTCGTCTAAAGGGCCGTTTAAAAATGGGATAAAAAAACGTCTAAAAATGAAAGTTTTTTAGACGTCTATTCTTAGATTAGACGTTGATTAGCTGTTGATTAGACGTCTATATAGACGGTCTATATATAGACGGTCTATATATAGACGTTTAAACAACACTATTGTATTCGAAGGATTTGAAAAAAAGGTGAAAATATCGGAAAAGCGACAGGCTATAATCCATCGTCTTGGAGTGCATGATATAGGGTGATAAATCATGTAAATACAACAAATTGAGCAGGGCACTGCAGGGAGTTGAACCCCGTTCTGGTAAACCAAGAAGTACCACACTAGTGCCTTAGTTTGTTTTGTTGTAATTTACAGTACATTACATACATTTCAACAGTGAAGTCATTTCACAATTTACACTGTAGGCTATAATAAAAGTATATAAAAGAATAAATCACAAAGCTAACATTTTCGATTTTTGATTTTTCCGTTTTCTCGATTTTTCCGTTTTCCGATTTTCTCGATTTTTCCGTTTTCTCGATTTTTCCGTTTTCCGTTTTCTCGATTTTTCCGTTTTCCGTTTTCTCGATTTTTCATTTTTCTCGATTTTTCCGTTTTCTCGATTTTTGCGTTTTCCGTTTTCTCGATTTTTCATTTTTCTCGATTTTTCCGTTTTCCGTTTTCTTGATTTTTCTGTTTTCCGTTTTCTCGATTTTTCCGTTTTCCGATTTCTCGATTTTTCCGTTTTCTCGATTTTTCCGTTTTCCGTTTTCTCGATTTTTCCATTTTCCGTTTTCTCGATTTTTCCGTTTTCCGTCTTCTCGATTTTTCCGTTTTCTCGATTTTTCCGTTTTCCGTTTACTCGATTTTTCCGTTTTCCGTTTTCTCGATTTTTCCGTTTTCTCGATTTTTCCGTTTTCTCGATTTTTCCGTTTTCGGAAATGGAAAACGGAAAATGGAAAGATCGAGAAAACGGAAAAATCGAGAAAACGAAAAATGGAAAGATCGAGAAAACGGAAAAAAGGTGAGAATATCGGAAAAGCGACCGGCTATAATCCATCGTCTTGGAGTGCATGATATAGGGTGATAAATCATGTAAATACAACAAATTGAGCAGGGCACTGCAGGGAGTTGAACCCCGTTCTGGTAAACCAAGAAGTACCACACTAGTGGCTTAGTTTGTTTTGTTGTAATTTACAGTACATTACATACATTTCAACAGTGAAGTCATTTCACAATTTACACTGTAGGCTATAATAAAAGTATATAAAAGAATAAATCACAAAGCTAACATTTTCGATTTTTGATTTTTCCGTTTTCTCGATTTTTCCGTTTTCTCGATTTTTCCGTTTTCCGTTTTCTCGATTTTTCCGTTTTCTCGATTTTTCCGTTTTCTCGATTTTTCCGTTTTCCGTTTTCTCGATTTTTCCGTTTTCTCGATTTTTCCGTTTTCCGTTTTCTCGATTTTTCCGTTTACTCGATTTTTCCGTTTTCCGTTTTCTCGATTTTTCCATTTTCTCGATTTTTCCGTTTTCCGTCTTCTCGATTTTTCCGTTTTCTCGATTTTTCCGTTTTCCGTTTACTCGATTTTTCCGTTTTCCGTTTTCTCGATTTTTCCGTTTTCTCGATTTTTCCGTTTTCTCGATTTTTCCGTTTTCTCGATTTTTCCGTTTTCGGAAATGGAAAACGGAAAATGGAAAGATCGAGAAAACGGAAAAATCGAGAAAACGGAAAATGGAAAGATCGAGAAAACGAAAAAAAAGGTGAAAATATCGGAAAAGCGACAGGCTATAATCCATCGTCTTGGAGTGCATGATATAGGGTGATAAATCATGTAAATACAACAAATTGAGCAGGGCACTGCAGGGAGTTGAACCCCGTTCTGGTAAACCAAGAAGTACCACACTAGTGCCTTAGTTTGTTTTGTTGTAATTTACAGTACATTACATACATTTCAACAGTGAAGTCATTTCACAATTTACACTGTAGGCTATAATAAAAGTATATAAAAGAATAATTCACAAAGCTAACATTTTCGATTTTTGATTTTTCCGATTTTTCCGTTTTTCCGTTTTCTCGATTTTTCCGTTTTCCGTTTTTCTCGATTTTTCCGTTTTCTCGATTTTTCCGTTTTCTCGATTTTTCCGTTTTCCGTTTTCTCGATTTTTCCGTTTTCTCGATTTTTCCGTTTTCCGTTTTCTCGATTTTTCCGTTTACTCGATTTTTCCGTTTTCCGTTTTCTCGATTTTTCCATTTTCTCGATTTTTCCGTTTTCCGTCTTCTCGATTTTTCCGTTTTCTCGATTTTTCCGTTTTCCGTTTACTCGATTTTTCCGTTTTCCGTTTTCTCGATTTTTCCGTTTTCTCGATTTTTCCGTTTTCTCGATTTTTCCGTTTTCTCGATTTTTCCGTTTTCTCGATTTTTCCGTTTTCTCGATTTTTCCGTTTTCGGAAATGGAAAACGGAAAATGGAAAGATCGAGAAAACGGAAAAATCGAGAAAACGGAAAATGGAAAGATCGAGAAAACGAAAAAAAAGGTGAAAATATCGGAAAAGCGACAGGCTATAATCCATCGTCTTGGAGTGCATGATATAGGGTGATAAATCATGTAAATACAACAAATTGAGCAGGGCACTGCAGGGAGTTGAACCCCGTTCTGGTAAACCAAGAAGTACCACACTAGTGCCTTAGTTTGTTTTGTTGTAATTTACAGTACATTACATACATTTCAACATTGAAGTCATTTCACAATTTACACTGTAGGCTATAATAAAAGTATATAAAAGAATAAATCACAAAGCTAACATTTTCGATTTTTGATTTTTCCGTTTTCTCGATTTTTCCGTTTTCTCGATTTTTCCGTTTTCTCGATTTTTCCGTTTTCCGATTTTCTCGATTTTTCCGTTTTCTCGATTTTTCCGTTTTCCGTTTTCTCGATTTTTCCGTTTTCCGTTTTCTCCGTTTTCCGTTTTCTCGATTTTTCCGTTTTCTCGATTTTTCCGTTTTCTCGATTTTTCCGTTTTCTCGATTTTTCCGTTTTCCGTTTTCTCGATTTTTCCATTTTCCGTTTTCTCGATTTTTCCGTTTTCCGTTTACTCGATTTTTCCGTTTTCTCGATTTTTCCGTTTTCTCGATTTTTCCGTTTTCGGAAATGGAAAACGGAAAATGGAAAGATCGAGAAAACGGAAAAATCGAGAAAACGGAAAATGGAAAGATCGAGAAAACGGAAAAATCGAGAAAACGGAAATCGGAAAAAGTGTGAATGGAGTTTCTAGGTGAAAGTGATTTTTTGACGTGCCACTATATCTGCCATTATAAATTTCTTAATTTGAAAGCACTATATTTCTAAAACTATGAAACATTTCAAAGATTCCTTTTCAGGCAAACATGTCCACCGTAAGATGAACCTAAATAGGTTTGAATGGGGTTTCTAGGTGTAATTATGTAGGACTAGTAGCATGCCAAAGTTATACATTTCTCATATTTGGTTTCGGACGGCATACTATAGCATGTCGTTTTTCATGATTTTGGAGGATTCGGAAAACAATGATGAAAATCATGAAAAATCGACATATATACTATAGTCAATGGTTTCGGACGGCATACTATAGTATAGTAGGCTATGTCATATTTTCATTATTTTGGGACACTATGTCAGAGCCAGGACTTGAACCTGCGGCCTCCTGATTCCCAGGCAGGCTCTGTACCCAGTGACCACTGTGCATGCTGTTCTCAAAAGGCAGAATAGATAATGACAGAAGAGCCACTTGTTTCCATTGTGGTTCATAAACATTCGAACGTCTAGAGATAAACAACAGCAAAAGAAACAATAGACAAATCTCCTGTTATTTTATTTTTTGTATTTTATTTTTGTATCAATGTTGTTACTCAAAGGGAACAGCAGACTACATTGTGGCAGGTAGCAAGTAGATCAGTGACTTAGCACACTGGCTGCATGATCTGGAGGTTGTGGGTTCAAACCCCACTCAAATCTTTGCTTGCCAAAATCTGCCATTGACCCCCATTCTGAATTTCTCAAATTTGAAAGCACAATATTTCTAAAACTATGAAACATTTCAGGCAAACATGTCCACCGTAAGATGAACCTAAATAGGTTTGAATGGGGTTTCTAGGTGTAAGTATGTAGGATTTATAGTAGCATGCTAAAGTTTGTGCCATAGAGATTAATGCATTGGGCGTTTAAATTAACACATTTCAAAGTAAAAAGTTCCAGCATGTGTGCCCACAGTAAGCTGAATTATAAAAAGTGTGAATGGAGTTTCTAGGTGAAAGTGATATTTTGATGTGCCATAGGCCCATAGCCTGCCATTGAGCCCCATTATAAATAAAATTTGAAAGCACTATATTTCTAAATCTATGAAATTTTTTTTGTCTTGGAACTTATACGGAACGCTTTCACCAGGCATAGTGAAACGGGAAACAATTTAACGGAACACCGGAAGCATACTGCGAAATTTCCAAAACATCCGCCGCAATCATCGTAGGCGCGGTAACTTCATTTTCAACCTCAATGAAGTACTACTAAAGTAGTGTAGACTACACTGCGTCATGTCACGGTAGTATGAATAAAACTGATGTAATTACGGGGGACAGAAAACGACCACCGCCCATTAAAGTTCTCTCGCGTCAGCTGAGAGAAGGAGAATGTAAAGGAGGACTGCACGGTAACAACACCGAGTGTCTAGTCAGAGTGGGACGCGGCAGGTCGATCTCCGTCTCAACAGTATGGATGCAGGGGACGGTGCTGGAAGCCAAGCTGGACCGCAACACCGTCGTTCTTCTGGACGAGACGGGCAACTTTGTAGTGCAGGGTGTCAACAACATCCCCAAAGGCAAACCGTGCTTATCTCAAGGTGAGTGAGTAAGTGAGTTATTACTATACTTACTTACAAACATTCACTGGCTGATGTAGCCCAACATTTTAGATTCTCGTAGAGGTTTTTTTCGATTCTGATTCGTCAGAATCGAAAAAAACCTCTACGAGAATCTAAAATTTTGGGCTATGGCTGATGATGAATTGAAAATGGTGGACGGCCCTTTCATGTGAAATGTACCCATTCTGCAAACTGTTATTAAATACTTCAATCAATCTTTATTATTAAATTAACAGTAGAAACACACACACACACACACACAGAGAACACTCCCCATGGAGGACCCTCAGTCCCTACGCTCATTCTGTATGCGTAGGGACTGAGGGAACATATTGGGGCTATAGGACAATACTAATGTAAATATGTATTAGTGCTTTTTCTGGTTTTATCCTCCTAATTTTTGTATTGACCTGTAGTCCTGTACCTTCCTTGAACTATACCCATTCTGCAAACTGTTAACATGTTTCTATCAATCAATCAGGTCTGGACATTAACTCTCAGTGGTTCTCAAATCTTAATTAAGGACCCTCAAATTGACGTGCATTTGGCCACGCAGCCCCAAGATTTGTGGTGGCACTGTGGCAGAAATGTCAAAATGTTCAAACATTAAACAAAAATAGCTTTTTTAGCTATAGAAAATAGCTTGTGTATTATATATTGATTCCTGTGCGTTACAATATGAAATCAGACCACGGACCACCATAATTCAGATTTACAGCCACTTATAGAGGGTATGCGCATGCATAAAGTGATTGGCAAATTGAGTGGCAAAGTGAGTTTAAGATTGCTTAACGTTGTTTAATCAAATGCAATCATATTGGACTTTTCTGATTGGATGTATGGGCTGTCGATGCCATAAAGTTGTCTTTTGCCACTCAGTAGGCGTTCCCTCCCGCATAACTTCCTGGTTTGATGATGTCACGCGCATACCCTCTATTGGTTCCTATTATGCATTTATCTTGAGACCCCTGGGGTCCCCAGATCCCGCTCTGAGAACCACTGCTCTAGGATTATAGGATATAACATTCAGTTAATGCATATTTCTGAGATTGTTATGGCATTGGATTATGGCTAAATATTTTGTTCTTACTCCTGTTTCTCCTAGGTAAATATGTCATGGTGATGGGTCTGATCCAGGCGATTTCCCCGGAGCCTGTGATCCGTGCTGTGAAGATGGCAGACCTCTCAGAGCATGCTGCCCTTCACAGGAGGATGTGGAAGCTGGAAGTGGAAGATCTGCAGCAGATGCTAACTTGAACAAAGTCACGTCCATCGTGAATGCTGTCTTGGGACTGTGTTGCTTCTTGCTTGGGTTATAACCCTATGGATGTCACAAGGATATCTATTCTATACACTATTGGATATTGGTGTCAGGAAAGGGTGCCACTGTCCCCATCGTTAACTTATTTTATTCCTACTCATTAAACTGTCAGGTGAAATAAAATAAATTTTAGACTATCTTTAAACTTAGTGTATATTTAAGGATCACTACATTTCAGTACCTGTTGCAGATGATCTGAAAATAACATGGATACTACTGGATATGGGTTGCAGAGGGTGTCACTTTTCCCATTGTATGTTGACTTATTTTATTCTTAAACTCTAAGTGAAATGTTCAGATTGAATACTGTAACAAGATTGTTAGCAGTACTATTATATCAAAGGTTATACTAAAACAGTGGTTTTCAACCCATTTCATATCAAGGCTCATTATTTATTCAGCATTTGAGTCACGGACCACCATTTGATTACATTTAGCCTCTCGGACCCAAAACTTAGAATATTTAGTTGTCGTTTGATAATATTTTGTGCACATTCCATGCTGTATTGATGTTGGTACCATTAGGAGAGATAACAGGCAAACGATCAAAATAACAATTCTTCTACATTCTCTAATTGTGGAGACTTCTTGTAAATTAACTATTGAAGATGTTAATAATTTAACTCTTAAAAGTGGTTGCACACTGGGCGCGTTTTGGGGAAAACCGATGGAGAAACGCAGCAAAAAATCTGAAAAATGAGCTTGTGTGTGGGGACCTTTACTCTTGAGGTACAAAACATTTTACGCTCAAGAGTTAAAGCTCTAATAAGGTTCCATTTGGTTACCAACTCCATTTAGCTGGGGACCACCTGGAACCCTCTCAAGGACCACTGGTTGAAAACCACTGTACTAAAAGGATAGTATTTACAGCTCGTTTCCATTGTGGTCCATGAGAACATGAATACAGTATGAACACTCCCTAGTGGCCAAGGAAAAACATCTGGTCTGCATTTTCCAAATGTACCTTTTATAGCACCACCAGGAGGCCAACATGTGAAATACATTTTATATTAGTACAAATATCACAAATCTGTACACATGATCTTTAGCCATGTTATCAAGACAGATCTGTCTGATATGCTGTAAGTAATTGTCTATTGGCTATTAACTGCTACTTTGACTATAGAGGGTATGCACATACATAAAGTGAATGGCAAATCGAGTGACAGTTAATTTAATGATGTTTAAAGTCATTTAATGCAATCAAATAGGACTTTTCTGTTTGGATGTATGGGCTGTTAAGGACAAAGTAGTTTTTTGCCACTCAGGCATTCCGCATAACTTCCGGGTATGTCACACGCATACCCTATAGCAAACTGCACGGCTGCACGCCCACAACAAACAGTAATGACCTGGTGGAGACCTGTACTCCTAGAAGCATTTTCAGTTCACACCTACAGATTGACAGGTGTCAGAAGACTACCATTTAACCCATTTAGATCGGATGCCAATTTTAAAAACGCTTCTAAAACCTTAAAATGTTTATTAAAACAGATTGTTGGTACATGTATAGCAATAACTAATGACACAGGTAGCATCCGGATTCAAAGGTAGAATAATGTATAGGTTGCACCAAGTCTAAATGGGTTAATAAATGACTCCCACACACTCACTTACAAATAAAATAAAATATGGGGAACAGGAATGTTTAAATATAGACCATCAGGTCATCTTAATGTTATCTTCAAAGATAAATTGATGAAGGTCTGTGTACTGAAACATACTGTTGCCAATCATTTTTATTTCCTAGTGAAGATCGTGTGAAGGAGTGCTCTTAAACAAGTTAAATATTTTGAGTCTTTGATTTTTTTCATCTCTAGCATGCACATTTAGTTATTTTAAACACAACTGTAGTTAAACAAATCTTTATTTGGTTTTGGTGCCCTTTACATTTGTAACACTATCAAATAAATGGAAAAAGGGTAGAATAACATAACCAAACATTTTAACTTTCAACTAAAAGTATTCCATTTTTAAAAGTTCTTTGATGGGTGAAAGAAAGTCCTCAACCTATATAGGCCTCATTAAAATTAACATGACATTACAGATCAGCTGTAAATACTAGAACACGTCTGATCAGTATTTCCTCATGCCATTTTCAGACAAGTCTACTGAGAGATGCATAGCAAAGCTTCTAGGGTGATCCTGAACCAATTGAAATGCCCCATGATTTCTGCTAACAAGACATGATGTGCCTTTGTCTTTGACCACAGTACCCGGACATGCTCCCTCCGTTTAATTAATTTTGTGATCGGTTCCCTTCATACCATGGAGCCCCGTCAAAGCTCACAATTCAGCAGTTTGTGCCTTACACTGCAACATAGTCTAACCAAGTGAACATGAATATATCAACTTCCCATTATCAACTTCTCATTATTACTTAATGTCTTTAAGCAGAAAACTGTATTTACCAAAGTCATTGTCATTTGGTGCTAAAAGATGGTCTTTTCTAGCTTTGGCCAATTTCATCAAAAGGAATTCCCTGCGCTCTATCCACTCTTTAAGTTCCTGGTTCCCATGTGCCAGTTTACACAAGTTGTCCTCCGTGCAGGTGCTTTTTAGGTATCTGTAGAAATGTGCAAAAAAATTACATTTTCATACATAAAAAAGCAGAAATAGCAGTTAGCAGCAAGTTTTACGTGTTGTAAGCTCTTTGTTGTATAAAATTGATAAAAATGCCAGTAATGTCTTGGAATATTTCAGTTCTGTGCACTTTTATTAGGAAGCCTAATATAAAATCCAAACATAAATCGTAATCTCAATTAATTGTGTGACAAATAATCGGCGACATAAACGTGTAATCGTGACTACACTATATACCATCACTAGAAGCAAATTTTTTGTGGGTCAATAACCTTACCTTTCACAAACTCTGAAAGTGCCGGTGGGAAAACGATACTGCCAGCAGTTCTGGTCATCTTCAGAGTTGAACACTTTGTCTTTGTGTTTTTCTGAAGTGATGTGCTGCTGCCACTGCTTGTCACTGTTGCAGTTTTTACCACACAGCCAACAGTGATTACCAGCCTGCCAAAACACAATATAAGTTTTTTAGGAATACACTAATATAAGTGAATCACTCAAACCCTATCTATATACAGGTTCTCCCAGGGGTCTTTACTTAAGTTGGCCCCCTTCTTTTTTTCTCCCTCTACACCAAATATCTTTACCGAAAGCTGACCTACAAAGCAAATTGTGTGTCACTGTCACAGCATGTTGTGAGCAGCAGCTTAAAGATCTTGCCATTTTCGCTCGCCACATGAAGCACATTCAGGTTCTCTGAGTATAATAATAACTGTGCCTTCACTGCCTTGTGCGGGAATGTCCCGCATAAAAAATTCTGACTGCTGAATGCAATGACTTAAAGATGGGGGAATTATCAAATTTAGGTACCGGTACTGTTGAAATGTCTAAACTTTAAGCAAATGTGTCTTTGAGCCTTGTGTGTTTGGGTGGCACGTTTATCAGCACTGCCGTGTCTGGAGATGTGCTCTCAGAGGAGGTCTGTAAAAAGTTCTAGTACTCCCTCATTTCACCTGATAGAGGACAGGCACTTCACAGAAGCACTATTGTTCAAGATCTGCTCTGAAAGAAAGGCTTACTCCAACTTCTGCTAAATCCAGACAATATTCAAGGTCAAGGCCTTTTATCCGGATAGAGGGGAGAGTGATATATAAAGTTAATGAGAGGAAATGGGGTGATTTTCACAGTGTAATGTGATTGTGGTTTTTGTCCATTATGCATACTCAAAAGGTCCATTGTTCATTATATACATTTCCAGACGCCCTGTCAGGAGATACCAAGGTATATGGCCTACATGAAAGGAAAAGCACTAATGACTATTTACGGATTCATTATAGTTAACTTAATAACTTTCACTAGCTTTTCTAGTATATAGGTAAACAATCCACAAAGAGCAAACTTTCATTTTAGCTGGTCCAGTGTCTATATGGTAGACATTCAAAAGGCATGAAAATTATGCACTGCATTAAAGATTTCATTGAGGCAACACAGCTGCCTAATTGGCCCACCTACGCTTCTGTTACAAATAGAACCATGAATGACACATTATTCAAATTATAGTTGCACCATGCCGCCTTCAAATGTTCTCATACAGTGAAGGGAGTGTATTCGGCAATACGATGCTTGCCGAATGATGTAAATGCACCCTGAGAGTCCAGGCACCACTGGATGGTCATTACAGTAATCTGCATCCAAAAATCACACCTGTGTGAACTGAGTGGTGCAAATCTCAGACATTGCTGTTCCTTGGAGTGGTTGCACCACTCAAAAAGTGATAATTGCTAGGTACATTTCGGGTCAATGCATACATGACTCTTGAATGTATGTATTGATCCGAGCAAAAAGATTTCCCCTTGTGGATAATAAAGGACATCTAGGTAGGTAATCTAACCTACCTACCAATTCAGTCGACATGATAAATCTTGACAGCCTGCTGTCAGTACCATTCTCCATTAAGATGCTGTAGTCCGTTTGTGTGAATTTTCTTAATAGACAAGGGATGGGGAGCCAGCACACGGCACGGGGACAGCACACTTATTTTAAGTGTAGGGTTGCATATTGTATAATGGCAGCTTTAAGCAAACATGGTTGATTTGCATGTGTCGTTGAAAGTATTGTATCGTACTTTACTGAGACAAAAGCATTGGCTGTTGGGAAAATCAACGTAAAATAATGGCCACCACCATGTCAATCTGTCCAAATTGAAGTGTTTTGGTGCACAATACATTCAATGAGCTGTTCCTACCACTTCTTCACTGTAGTCTGTGGGCATGAGAATCTGCTTGCCATTCTCCCTAACGGACTTGTTGGAGGTCTCCTCACTCCAGCCTGGCTTCTGAGACTGCAGCCACTGCTCATAAAGCTGGTCCAAATCTGGAACTTAACCACGGATAAACAATGGGACAAAATTATCATAATGGAACAGTGTCGGGGGGAAAAAGACATACAGTAATGGCTATGGTGCACTTTGACACATCAGTTAAATACATTTTAGACCATATCTCTGCTGTCAGGCAGAAACCACCCAACTCCAAAATGTACATTTTGCAGGAAGTAAAAAATAATCCAGCTCAAGTGGAGTTAGGTTTAGGCTGAAGCGCTTTTTAATACTTTATTGGTTAAAAAAAATAAACAACAATACAAACAAAAAGATGGCTCAATGGGTGGAGTTACATTTGGCAGCTGAAGTGCTTTTTTTTAACCAACACATACAGACGTAAAGGGTGTTCAATGATGCACTGATTTATGACAAAAAGGGGAAAAAACGTATTTCTTTTGTTAGCTGGTTTCTGCCAGACAGTGACGATATACAGTATGATGATAAACTCACTGTTGTTATCCTTCATGTAGGTCCAAAGGTCTCTTTCCTCTGCACTATGAGCAAAGCTGCAATTCCCAATGTATTGGCACTTCTTTCCTGCAGTCACATGCATGCAAATCTTGAGAGGGGGGAAAAGAAAGTCATTTTCCGGTCACTATGAGATTAACACCAACACGTTTTAAATGTTTTGTGGTCAACCTCAGGATATGCTTGCATTATACACAGACATACCTCAAATTGCAAAGGGACAGGCTTTTTTGTTGGAAGTGGTCTCACTTGGCCCCACTTTTTGCGCTCATTAGAGCTGACCAGCACCACTCGTCTGTCTTTTGACCACCTGAGATTAATCAAAGGTTAAGCGTCAAGGTGGTTACATGAGACAAATTGATACAGTATGAAATGGACAGGACAGAGATTATAATACAGTAGATGAATCAAAAGGTTGTAAGTGACAGGGTTTCATATTAGATTAATCAAAGGTAAGTGACAGAGGTTTGCATATAGTATGAGATTGATCAAAAGGTAAGTGACAGAGGGACAAGATCAATCAAAAGGTACAGTAAGTGCCATTAGCAGTGTTACAATTTGTTCTGCGTGAAAGATCTACCATCTGGTCTGGTTAGTAGGGGTGTCCCGATTCTGAATAGACAGCATCACTGTTTTTAACAGTATGTGCTCAATACAGATGCTCTATTATGTGAAAATAAAAATATACTTTGTAAATTAATCAGGAGACAAACAACCCTAAAGAACAGTTCTCTAATTACGAGGTTCAGCAGTTACTTAAATCCATGCAACAGCTAAAGAAAGAGTTATCTCTAAAAGCAGGGTCTAAAAGTATGTTTTGAGCACATTCCAGCAGCAAGAAAGGGATGCATAGTAAACGGGGCCCTAGAACCTTGCTAGCTCTGAACCACCACTGACAGAAGAATCCTGACCCATGTAGGTTCTGGAACCTGCCTACAACATGCGTTGCAATAGGCTCTGTGCATAACCTGGTTTCCCAAAGGTGTCAGCCATTTTCAGGCTCAGATTCCCATAGCGTTAACTGATTGGAGCGGTAGCAGACACGGAGCAAATGGATATTGAATAATATTGACTTGGTCCAATAATTAATGCAGGGGTGGTTGGTGGAAAGGAGTATTGTTTTTCAAACCACATGTCCACTATGTTGTGGATGAGGCATTTGTTTTGCTATATTCAACTTCACTAGCCAGCCTCTTGTGTCTGCTACCGAAACTGTGTTTCAGTTTAAAATCTGCTGGCGCACCAATGGGAAACACTGAACCGGAACCAGGTATGCCACTTTCAGGAAACCGGGTCTACAGTTATACAAAGCCTACTGCATTGGTGGGGAGGCTGTCCTAGCCAAGGTAGAACAACAGACGAGGAAGGGTTGACTTTATGGCAGAAAAAGAAATGTGCTTCTCCTAAGCAACTCCAAATATCCATGACCACCACTACCACATGGCCAGGGTCACTTTCTGGATAACCCATCAATGAGTGGAGGAAACAAAAGCCAAACACTGTTATATGATGCGAGTGCACCAATCACACAGCTTGTATGCCAGACTGCAAAGGCAAAATTCACTACGACCATTCAGTGCATTATGTACCACTCCTACGCTCACTTGTGATGTTTGGCACAGATGTTCATTAGTATGTTTATCTCTGCACTGCAGTAATACTAGGCGGTTTCCTAAAAAGCCATATGCATCTCCTGGCCAGGAGGGAACAAGTCCATCCAAGTATCTAAATGTGGAGAAGCCAGAGAGTGATTCAGACAGCCATGTAAAGAAAAGGTTAATGATTACCATTCCTCCTCACCAGCTGGAGTAGAGACATGTAAAAATACTCACGTGTGCCTGGCCTTGGCTGTACAATACTTCTTGTTCTTGTCTGCTTCAGAGAGTTGTCCATTTCTCCAACACAGTCCACAGACGAACATCATTTTCAGATTTGGCGGTCCAAACCTCCTCTGTGAATGGAGAATTTGCCAAGAGCAACATAATAAGAAAAGTGTTGTAGCCAAATCTAATTAGTGTCCTTTATAAAAACCAAAATAGGGCTGGGTACCGCTCACATTTGAAGCAATACCCAGAATTTGGTATTGGCCCTCAGTACCAGCTGAATGTCCTTAATCGCCAATATAAAACAAAAGGTGCCTTTGAATTTAGAGCCCCAACACTCTGGAACGCCCTGCCTGAGGAGATAAGGCGTGCTGAATCTCTGTCCTGTGTTAAATACCCAGTTGCGTTCAACCCCCAGCACTCTAAATTGTTATGTTTGTCATTTTCTTTTACTTGTGTGCTATTGGGATGCATTGTTTTTAACTTTGTATGTGTCAAGCACTGTGACTTCTTAAAAAGCGCTATACAAATACAATTATTATTATTATTATATAGTACCTCTAAAAGTTTATTTTATTCTTTCTTCTTTATTTTTTACTAAAACATTTCTATGTTGTAGAAACACCTGTATGAATATAGCTCCAGTGCTAGCCACTGACCGACATGCCAAGTAACATTAAAGCGCAAATAACATGCATTTTAAAACTGCTTTTAATATTTAATAATCATATTGTCCCTCAAAGTTATTTCTAATGGTTTGAGCCTCAATCACCACTCTGATATAAACAGGCCTTGTCAATTCTTTCTGGACTTTGAAAGCAGTTTTAGCTGCAGTACCACACTGTCCTGAGGTGGAGAGGGTGCTGATATGCAGATTATTTAATATTTGAGTCATTATAATACTCATGCTAGATAAAACCAGGCTTGTTCCCATTCCATGCCAGCTTGGAAAATCAACAATGGTGGACATTGTAAACAAAGTGGAAATGCAAATTTGCAACTGAAGAAATGGAGGAATTATACAAAGTAGGGTGACATTGATGACATCACGATGAGGCCAAAATCAGTCGAGCTGTTTCTGAGAGCAATTTCCATTAAAACACCCATATGACATGAAGGCCTGATTGTTCAAAATGGGTTATTTATGGGGATAGAAAACACACATGGGAGCTCCAAAAACACAAAAGAAATTGAAAAAGTAGAATTTTATGTTATAGGTCCTTTAACATAGGTGTTTTGTTCTCTGGGCAAATATAAAGGTTTGGCATGAGTGAGTCATACAATATACTAGTAATTAACATCTCAGCGAGCCCACTTAAAGTACAGAAATTTATCACAGATTGAGCTGAAGTAGGTACTGATATAACTAACTCTGTCAGTGTGCTTAAATGTACAGAGTTTGGTACCCAACCCTACAGAACATAACTCACCCTACAGAACATAGCTCACCATTTCACACAACACAAAGATACTGTATCTACAGTATCTTTGTGTTGTGTGAAATGGTGAGCAGAAGAGACCATGGGATAATGCTTTTGTTCATTAGCACACCTTTCTCTTGGAGTGCAGCATTTGTAATTATGCAGTGTTTTAGTTTTTGTAGTTTTAGTAGTGCATTAGTTGCCACAGCCAATCACACCGACCAAAACATTATTTTTATGGCAATGGTGATGAGTGGCAACTACAAGCAATAAGCAACCAACAAGAATGTGAAGTCAAAAACATACCTGGCCTCCTGGCAAGGTATTTGTACTCAAAAACTTCCGTGCTTCTTGTACAATATTTTCATGAGTGATGCCTATACAGAGAAACAAAGTCAATCAAATGAAAAACAGCATAAATAATCAACAAGTAACACAACCCGACACTGATTTAAATGCAGCACAACAACAACCGTCTTACCAAGGTCCCGTTGCATCATCCAGACCTTCAACTCAATCAGGCTGTGGGCAAAGAAACAATCATCTTCTCTCACACAGCCAAAGCGCACCTCGTGACGACAAAGGTCCAGCTGGCACTGTGGATGCAAGGGTCTAATTTTAGAGTAACGCACTGTGGTTTCCTCTAAAATGTGGACCAGGCACCTGAAAAAAGTAGAACGTTTACATATTATAGTTACACTTCAGTTTTGACTGAATGCAAAACAGCGTCAAGTTATCCTCGCCATAAACCAAACAACCTTGGAGTTAGAATCCTAAAATGTTACATTGCTTACTTATTATCTTCAAAGTCATGCTTCGTCACTGGATGAGAGCAAACAGTAGGGTTGGCCTTGTTGGGCTTGCTGATTATTCTGGGTTTGTGATCAAAACACACCTGTTGACAGACACATTTTAGAAGTTGCAATTTTTGGGAAGAAGTATAAAGAATCAAACCTAGTGCAAATGTACTGTATTTCCATACAAGTAGCAAATCAACAAGGGATTAATACAGATACACACATCACTCGTGTGAAGTGAGGGGCGCCTGGTAATGTTTAACTGCTGTAAATAAACATTAAAAGCCTTAAGTAACTTAGATAGCATTTTATGTAGACATATACATGCGTATAGCTTCATTATATAGACTAGAATAGCCTGCTCATCCTAGCGCCACGTGTCGCAAATGGGAAGAAGGCAATAACGGGAGGGCGATACTCGATGCTGTATTTTTGTTTTGTTTTTCCTTTTTTTTTTTTTTACACAAACATGGCACCCCATGATGTTTTCATATATACAGTTGCTTGGGAAGTGCAAACTTGGCAACGTATTGTTTGTTTTGCTTGTTTTTATTTCCGTCTAAAAGCAAGCATGGCAAGTGGCAATGTTTCTATAATCTATATACCTAGTTGCTTGGATGACGTAAATGTGGCAACCTAGCGGGAAAAGTATACTGTACTCCTCTGTACTGTACTGCACTGTAGTCCTTTGCACTGTCCTGTGCTGTACTGTACTCCACTGTGCTGTACTGTACTCTACTGTACTATACTCTACTGTGCTGTACTCCTGTACTGTACTGTACTAGTGTACGCTGCTGTACTCCACTGGACTGTATTACACTGTACTGTACTCCACTGTGCTGTACTCCACTGTACTCTACTCTACTGTACTGTACTGTACTCTACTGTACGCTGCTGTACTCCACTGGACTGTATTCCACTGTGCTGTACTCCACTGTACGCTGCTGTACTGTACTCGACTATATTCCACTGTACTGTACTCGACTATATTCCACTGTACTGTACTCGACTGTATTCCACTGTACTGTACTCGACTGTATTCCACTGTACTCGACTGTATTCCACTGCACTGTACTCGACTGTATTCCACTGCACTGTACTCGACTGTATTCCACTGCACTGTACTCTACTGTATTCCACTGCACTGTACTCGACTGTATTCCACTGCACTGTACTCGACTGTACTGTTCTGTACTCAACTGTTCTGTTCTCTACTGTACTGTTCTGTATCCACTATACTATACTCTGTTCTGCTCTCTTCTTTACTGTACTGTACTATAATGTACCGTACTGTACCGTATTGTAGCATGCTGGACCGTACTGTATAATACTGAACTGTGCCATACTGTACTATACGGTAGTGTACAATACTGTACCGTACTATACTGTCCGCTACTGTACTGTAGCATACTGTGCTGTACCGTGCTGCTGTGTCCTGTGTATGGGTGTGCGCACGTGCGTGTGTGTATGTGTGTGCAGTGAAAAGGGGAGGTGCCGGAGAATGAGGAAGTTGTGATGTAATTTGGGTCACAGCGAAATGTTGCGCAATAACAGTGTGTCTGACAATAGTAATATTTGTACAGTAAATATAGCAGTTGGGGTGAAGCGATGTAGTGCATATGGATTCGGGTGGCGTGCAGGATTTTTTGAATGATGGAATTGTTAAAAAGTCCATAGACTTGGCTTTAGTGACCTAAACAAACATTATAAAAACATGATGTAATTTCAAAAGCCAGATGTAGGAGGTCCCCTCAAAAACATCACTACAAATACTATCAATTGCACTTGGGGGGGAGGAGGGTCAAAAATGTAATATTCTACAGAAAGAGGACTCACCCTGCAGAGAAACATGAATATCCCACGGTGCTCCTGTAGAACCTTGGGGACTGTCAATTTGGCACTATAGTTGGGCCCAAAGGGATCAAACAGCAAATCCCTGTAGAGAAATCCTTTTCGCTCCAGGGTCCAAACATCAATCTCCTCCTGGCAATATGCAAATGTACAGTGGCCAGGATATAGGCACTCTTGTCCAATGGACACTTCTGCAATAGAATATGAAATATCCGTTTAAAACGTTGCATTTAGCTCAGACCTGGGCATTGTACGGCCCGCGGGCTGATTCTGACCGGCCCGCGAAAGATTACTTGATAATTAGAAAATAAAACATACATTCATTTTGCTTTTATTTTGAAGCCCATGTATTCTCACACTGCACGCAATCTGCACGTCAACTGTGCACGTGAATTGCGTATGATTGATAACCTGTCTTCCTTCCTTCACCCCCCTTATATGCGAAAATGTCTGCTTTTTGGATTTATTGGTGACAACAGCGTCGGTGAATGCAAATAGCCATGAAGCCCAGCTAAGCATGCAGCTCCACAAACGTACTCGCAGGAGGACAAGTTAAATCCCATTATGCTTTATTGCTTTATTTAACCCGCTATAACCCGCCTCGCCAATAAAGTTAAGTTATGTGGCATGCTTCTGAAGTTCAGAACGGTTGGGCGATGCGCCGTGAGCTTGTGGATCGTCTGTTTTCGGCACGCGAGTCGACACCGTTGTACCACAGTAAACCAAGTAAATCTGGCATAACATGCACACATCAATGCCTGCCAGGGTGCCAAGTCTCAACAATATCATCACTGGTTGGCTTGTTATTGTTTTCAGAATGTTGTTGTTTAATGGTTGTGAGTGACTCAACAGTGC
The DNA here is from genome assembly GCF_964188405.1 of Protomyctophum parallelum. NCBI lineage: Eukaryota > Metazoa > Chordata > Actinopteri > Myctophiformes > Myctophidae > Protomyctophum > Protomyctophum parallelum. Next base: position 21,472,881 of record NC_139708.1, on the reverse strand, counting down.
TCATCTCACGCTGATAGTAAGCAGTGCGCCATGTGGGTTGTGAAAGTGGCACCACCAGGGTCCTCCATGGAAGAACAACAATTAAAAGCGCTACCTCTAATGTTCTCATTGTTAAAATAAAATGCTAGTATTTACATGACTTGTAACTAACAAAAACATAGTTTTTAACTGGGAAAGGAAACATCTCAAGCATGCAAGTACAAAGTAAAAAAACATCACACCCATGTGAAATGGGGGGCGCTCTTATTGTACAGTACATCATCATAAATGGCCATTTACTGCTTTTTATATAGATTTTCTATAAATATTATGCATAATTAAGTTCAGCTTTTTGGCCCGGCCATCCAAAATATTTGGAGGGCCCCAACACCCCCATCAGGTGTCTGGCTGGTGGTCCTGGAGTACACAATTCAGTCATTTTATATTGGCGACACCTTTAGTTTGAAAGCCGCCATGAAGTGAATTATCGCTACGCAACGGGTCCCATGAATGTTATTTAATTCACCCAAAATATAAATTTTGTAACCGGGGATCATCATATTGTTTAGAGAAATGAGGCGCAAATCAAGCTTGATTTGATCCAAAAAGAAGAATTCTCACTACCGTTGTTTTTCATCGCACCGGAACCGGAGTGTTACGAGCGCATAGAGAACACAGTTAGTTACAGTGAAGAGTGACAGGATAGAGGGAGGAAGAGAGGGGGAGAGACATGCAGAAAAGGTCGCCATGAACGGAAAATGCAAGGCACCGCCAGGCCAGAGCCCACATGTGGCATGCGCCTGGACCACTAGGCCAGCGGGCGCCAGACAGTGTCAATTTCGAAGTTTCTTTGTTGTTGCATTCACACAAACAGGCTGTTTGTGTAGCTGTCTCTAAAGAACGGATATCCATTTAGTTATTGGATACTGCAGCAGGCCGTCTCTTCAGGCTATGGGGTGGAAAGTGAAACTACATAATCTGGGAGATGAGATCCCAAAGAAGCCACACCATGTAGCATACTTCAAAGGGCCTACAAAATGTTTGATCTGCTCATATTCTAATATAAAGATGCTATGGGCCACATGGCTATTGACTTAATATTATTTATTTAAAGAAGGGAAAAAGTACACATTCTTTGCAGACAAAGACTTGATGGAAATTAACTTTCACATAATGAGTGCCGTGACTTCTTGTCCAATTGCGTCTTATGAGTGGTCGGTTCTTTGACAGCGAGCCTGTGTGTGCATGCCTATGTGATATCAGTGTGACATCTATATACATTCCATTATTAGTGATCCAGCTGTATAACATGTTACATGTGAGAGACAAAATGAACCCTGACAAATAATTATGAGCTCAGAAATAATTACCCTTGCACAGGTAATAGGGTCCAACATATTGGTTTCTCGTTGGTCTCGGTCGGATTAGCTTCCAAGATTTGTCTGGTAGATGTTTGATTCTACCAAGCAAAGCATCCTTCTTGCATTTGTGCTCTTCAGTATTTAGTGTGTAGTCTAACATCCCGGCCCCTGTAGAGTTCAAACACATTAAACAATGGTCACTGGATTTGTTAAGTTAGAAAGCAGTGGCACTGTTACCTTAACTATCAAACCATGTCTCACCAGTTTTGACGAAACATTGTGAACATGCTTGTCTGAATTGATGAGTTTCTGCTAAAGGATTTTTTGCCAAATCCACAGCAGGAGGAAGGGCTGGGTTATTGGGCATACCTACAGCCATTCCCATGGGGCAATCATGGTTGTTGACCTAAGAGAAAAACAATTTTGGAAGAAATACAGAATATATTGGTATGAATGTATATAGAAATCATTTAAAATGTAAGCATTAATTATGAACACGTACAGTACACACCTGTGTAATGAAGGGATGCTGACCATATTCTGTGAAGTTCTGATCTATGAATTAAGCAGCCAAAATGATAAAATGTTTTTTACACAAGTAAAAACATGAATACGGTTACATACATACATGAATACATCATTAACAACTACAGTTAAATTAAAGATTATTATTTTTTGACTATGGCTTGTACATTAAAACAAACTATGGACTGCACATTAAAACACAATCCAAAGTACTATGTAGAATGGTATGCGGTCTAGTCTAACTTGGACTCAGGGGGGTGGACGCCTCTGCCTTGCATAGTCCCCAGTGAATAGGCATGTTGCCCTTCACTGGTAACCCTATTTTGGAATCATTTTTAAATATATGAAGGTATTGTGGGCTGGGATTTTACAAAAAAGACCCCCTTTTAAATACATACACATACATCTCAGAAGTTGAAGCAGTTTTTAAGGACCCACTTTTAGGCCAGTGCAACAGAGCATGCTTTTGCCTTTTTTTAAACCCTCCCCATTTTACCCGCACGCACGCACGCACGCACACGCACGCACACGCACGCGCACGCACGCGCACACGCACACACACACACCATTAACAATTACAGTTAAATTAAAGATTATTATTTTTTGACTATGGCTTGTACATTAAAACAAACTATGGACTGCACATTAAAACACAATCCAAAGTACTATGTGAATGATCTTACCTCTTGGATACTCCGATATGGAAAGCCTATCCAATGTATCCATGGGTGAGGTGAATGAATCCAAAGTGTCTGCACCTAAATATACACTTGTTCCAGACTTGTGATATGGTGCCGGCAGATTTACAGTACACGGCTGCGTCATGTTGAGAAATTGGTTCATATGTGAAGGCATGTAGAATGCACTTGGCATGGAATTGCCTGAGGCAATACTGGTTGGCAAAGGAATAGGCCCCTTCATTGTGGGTATATCCTGGAGGGAAAAGAACAATAGTCTAATTTCACATTGGTATGTGGCACAGCAAGGCTCAACAGATGTCTACAATAAGCTGACACTAAAACAAGGACAAGATTAAGCTTTGTTAATTTATGCACTAACCATGGCTGATTCTGGGGGGCCTGCTAGGTCTAGTAGATCATCAAGGTCATCACCAATGATATCACCAATGATATCATTTTCAAAATCTTGATGGGATTCAGGCAAAGAGTAGGATGTGCTTGCTCTAGACCCATTGACCAGTGTGGGCACACAATGAGACACCGCCTTGGGCATAGGCACAGACGCAGGCACTGGGACAGGCTCGAAGTTGCAGGCCTCAATTGGAGATACAGAAGAGATATTGCTGGGAGGATGTTCATCCGCAGCTTTGTCATTCGAAGGCGGGTTCATTGCCACTGGAGCTTGGACCGGTAGTAAAATCCCACTATCCTGAGACACCCTAGAAACTTCTAAAACATGAGGAAGATAGTTAGAACGGTCCTTTGACAATGACTTCAAAGACATTGTCTTTAAGCAAGTGATGGCTTACCTATTTCTATATCATCCACAGAAGCAGACCCAGGAGATGACCCTGATGTTTCTGAATAACTTGATTCATTCAAGACGTTCAAGGCAGGCTAAGAAAAAAGAAAAAAAGAACAGGTTACACAAAGAAACGTGACGCACACAAAGTGTTGTAACGATTTAGCAAACGATTCAGATGTTCATACTGTTAAACTTGGACTTAATGCATAGTGTGAGAAAATAAAAGATCTTGGTTTAAGGCAGTGTAGGCGATATATTTTGGTTGGGGTGTTAAATAGCTCTATATTCCCATAGTACGAATGAATTAATGGTTTATTTCGATCTATTCAGTTAGACAATTACATTAAAAAAATAAATAAACACGATCGAAAATGAATAGGCAGAAGCTTATAAGCCCATCCTTATTACATAACAACTTAGGACTAGTAATCATTGCTAGACAGTGTTTTGTAACAGGAGTCTCTACAGCTCCTGAACGGAAAATAAATGTTCTGGTCAGGATACCAATTGTTTTCAATCAGGAGAGAGAAACCACACAGGATTCAGGATAGACAGGTGACGAAACAAAGAAATGAGCAGACAAATTTGAATTGGAAGACTATAAAATGGGGTAAAAATTGGGTTCTCTCTCCCTGAAATTGGCGACGCACCTGACCATGTATTTTTTGTTCATTAAACTCTCGGAAAGCATGACTATCAGAATAATAGAACTTTAACTTTTTAATCAAAACAATCACTTACAGCACCTTTAATCCAAGACATGCATACCTTACTCCTAACATAAGCTTTACGGATTTTCAATCCCAGCAATTTGGCAAGGTCCTGAGTCAATTGTATGACATTGGGATCCTAGGGAAACAAGATATTTAAATTATATTATTATTATTATTATCAAAACTACTTAGACATCTAGAAATAAAGACGAACTGGACCCTTATAGGCCTGTAACTCAGACCTATTTGTACACCCTGAGTTATTGCAAGACTGGGTGTCCTTGAAATATAAAGGTTTGAGAACCACTGGTCTATAATGTCCAAAGAATGCTTTCATCCATATTGTGAATGACAGGCCAGATTCACAAGTGAGGAACCCGCCTGGGCATGCCTATTGGGTTCACACCATTTCTCTCCATATCTAAGAACAGACCTTGAGCTCCTATTCAAGGTTTTTCTAACTTTAATTACCAAATAGCGTTTCCCCTATATGCATATAACAGTGTTACATGGGGGCCCACCACGCCTTACATTTTATGTAAATTATCTTTATTTTTTTCAATGGAAGAGGACTCTTTTTGCGAGTCTCTTTTTTCTGTAGGCCTTAATGGCCTTAATGTTACACACAGGAGGAGAGAGGGAGGGAAGGGAGATTGTGTTCTCAATTAGTGTTTGTCTTGTTTTTAATTAAAAATGATTGGGCAATCAATGTCCCCAATTGTCTCTGCCAGCAGGTCAGTAATTCTTAGCATCTCCGCTCATGAATAACTAAAGTGCAATTTTGTATAAATCTGTCGTCATAAATTTCTCTGGGGTGTAATCAGTCTCAGAAATTACGGTGCTGATGCAAAACAGCTGGTAGGATTCACTTTTCCTTTTCCACATCCTCCAAGTTATCAAAATGACGCGGCATAAAATGCACAGCTTTACAGAGGTCTTTACACCTACTACAGTCTAGATGCAAGATTTCAGTTGTAACACAACTATAGCAGATCTACAAGCTCGTAGCGCGGCACTCGCTTGTAGATACTTCTTTCACAGCGAACATTTTTAACTAAAATCTTTGCTTCTGGGGGATCCCTGGAAAAACATATTTTCAGATATGTTATACATATAGTTTTTGGGGGTCCTTGACATGAAGATGTTTGACTGACATAGAAACATAGGTTTTTCAGTCATGATTTAGAATACTTTTTTTTAATTTCAACATCAGGTCTAAATGGGTTGAACTGTTAGTAGTGCGTAAATGTGTATTTGCTTACTTAGATGGTGGAGGACCTGCACTGAACCACTAAATCTCAATCTCAATCTCCTGGCCGTTTTAGCCAGGTCATTTGAGAATGGAACTTGGCTGCGCCACAGAGGTGATCAACTTTTGAGAAGGTCAGGTCAAGGATGAAATCAAGGTTATGGTCAGAAAAGATCACTGTCAAAGATCAAGTGATATCTCTGTCAATCGCTCGAGTGCAAACTGAGACATGGTCATGACTCGTAGCTTATAAATTATGTGCTTGTTGTCTCCACCAGGCCGAAGGCCTAGGGGGAGAGTATGTTTTGCACTCCGTCCGTGTGTGTGTGTGTCCGTCCGTCCGTCCGTCCGTGTGTGTGTCCGTGAGCAGCTAATCTCGGCCACCGTTAACCCGGTCGATGCCAAATTTTGCACACACACTCCCTGGATGCCAACGATGAACCTCTGCCCCAAACTTTCCAGAACGGCCTGTTATAGCGCCACCAGGAGGCCGCTTTGTGCAAAACAAGTTTTTGCACAGTACACCTACAGATTTTGTCCAAACATCACGCAAATTGGTACACAGTCTCTCTAGAGCCATTCAACCAAACCGGTCTTTCATATTTCCAGAACGGCCTGTTATAGCGCCACCAGGAGGCCGCTCCAGGAGGCCGCTTTGTGCAAAACAGGTTTTTGCACAGTACACCTACAGATTTTGTCCAAACATCACGCAAATTGGTACACAGTCTCTCTAGAGCCATTCAACGAAACCAGTCTTTCAGATTTCCAGAACGGCCTGTTATAGCGCCACCAGGAGGCCGCTTTGTGCAAAACAAGTTTTTGCACAGTACACCTACAGATTTTGTCCAAACATCACGCAAATTGGTACACAGTCTCTCTAGAGCCATTCAACGAAACCAGTCTTTCAGATTTCCAGAACGGCCTGTTATAGCGCCACCAGGAGGCCGCTTTGTGCAAAACAAGTTTTTGCACAGTACACTTACAGATTTTGTCCAAACATCTCGCAAATTCGTACACAGTCTCTCTAGAGCCATTCAACGAAACCGGTCTTTCAGATTTCCAGAACGGCCTGTTATAGCGCCACCAGGAGGCCGCTCCAGGAGGCCGCTTTGTGCAAAACAGGTTTTTGCACAGTACACCTACAGATTTTGTCCAAACATCACGCAAATTGGTACACAGTCTCTCTAGAGCCATTCAACGAAACCAGTCTTTCAGATTTCCAGAACGGCCTGTTATAGCGCCACCAGGAGGCCGCTTTGTGCAAAACAAGTTTTTGCACAGTACACCTACAGATTTTGTCCAAACATCACGCAAATTGGTACACAGTCTCTCTAGAGCCATTCAACGAAACCAGTCTTTCAGATTTCCAGAACGGCCTGTTATAGCGCCACCAGGAGGCCGCTTTGTGCAAAACAAGTTTTTGCACAGTACACCTACAGATTCTGTCCAAACATCACGCAAATTGGTACACAGTCTCTCTACAGCCATCCAACGAAACCAGTCTTTCAGATTTCTCAGACTCCATCCTGATTGGTTAAGATTGGCTTCCAAAGTGCACAGGAGTGCTCAGTTTAAAAAATGCTGCAAATCATGAACACATCGCGTGATTTCCGTGAAATTGTGCACCCACATTCCCACTAGGCCGAGGACGAAATGCCACATGAACAATTTCAACTCAGCCTCAAGGTGGCGCTATAACTGGCCGAAAACTGTTTTTACCTCTAACTGCACGGATCTGTGGATAACTTTGTATGCCAACTCCCTAGAGGCCAAGGAAAAACCTTTGCCTGGAATTCTTCACATCTGCTCATCCTGGTGGAGACCTGTGCCCAGTAGGGCACTTTTTCTAGTTATTTATTGTATGGAACTATGTGGGGAAAATATCTGTCTTCCATGTACTTCACCTAATGTTGAAGCTGTGAACAATACGTAAAATGAGTCATCCTGCGCCATTGGGCGTACGAAGTTCAAGTGTACGCTTTAAGTTAACCAAATCGCTTTGAAAACTCAATATACACATGACAACTGAAATAACCGTGTGACGGCAACGTCACAAGAAACAAATCCGATCCCTCACCTGAGGCACTGCTAGAGAACACTTGGCAACAGCCTCATAGGCTTCTTGATGTCTCCCCAGCTCCTTCAAGGACTTTGCTTTTCTGTACAATGCTTTGTAGTTTCCTTCATTCAACTGAAGTGCCTTCTCACAGTCGTCTAATGCCTGGTCATAGATCCCCTAAGGAAAATAAATGAAAATGTCTCAAAGACAGACTGATTGTTATACATGTTCACAACATGAAATGGAATGGTGTCATGATTTGAAATACAGGGTGGCACAGGTCAGGTATGGAAGCTATGATGTAGCATGTAATTAACACATATTTGGAGACACTGAACAGAATGTAGGTTTGTTTCCCCCCCTCTTTCAGATGTTACTGCCTGGTTATTGCCATTGTTATTACAGTGTAGATATAGTAAAACTAGATAAAGGAGTGCAGTGGTCTTGGACATAATACAATAAAATATCTCTGATGTGTCCAGTAGTTAGTCAACATGACAACTACTGGTTTTACTCAACGTACTCTTCTCAAACAACCAAGACATGTTTCTGCCTAGGTTTAAACACTCAAGGAATCATGTGCATTGGTTTACAAAAATAATTGTATAAATTGGATATGCGCATTCGCAAATTACTGAAAATAAAATAGAACTTATCATTCTCTCTCTCTCTCTCTCTCTCTTACCGGTACAATATTTAAGTATGCTGCAGCACGATTTGCATACAATTTTTCTAGTAGTCCTGACGGAACAGCGATCTCTTCAGAATCTGCATATTCTGCGATACTCAAGGCCTCAGTGTACATTTCAATGGATTTTGTCCATTCCCCTTCATTAAACACATCATTTCCTTCTCCAAAAAGATTCCACACAAGGTCCTCAATGAACACCTGAATACAGAAAATAATTAGTTTAAATACTACATTGGACATCGTGCATATAATATCTGTGATTTGGCTTTGAATTCATGTAATTTTGTATGGGTCAGCCTTTATCTGTGCCTGTAGCATATTGCTAAATTAATTAAAGTGTTAAATAGCAATATATTCATAGTAATCATTATAGTGTTTGTTCAGTCTCTCCAGTACATGTTTAGGTCGGGACAACAACTTCATCCAATCAAGAGAGAGAACTCATACAGGATAAACAAGTGAAACCCAAAGTGATGACAAAAAAAAGAGGGAAAAAGCCGAGCAGACAAATTTGGAATTGGATCACAAGCTGATAAATGATCTTTGTGGAGTTCTCTTTCCTGACTGGATGAAATTTAAAGCCCGCTTCAAGATGGGGCAACCCCAATAACTGAACAAACCGTGGATAGTGATGATTACTATGAGAATATAGAACGTTCATAAAAAATATCACACACACACAAACTAGCTTTAAAAAAATGAAATAACAAAACACGAGTTCTACTATGAGAATAGAAATAGTGTTATGTTATCCTTACCTCGTACTGCTCTTGTGTTCCAGGAAAAGGCAGAGTTGATCTAAATGCAAAGAAGCAATCTTTCTGTGACAATACAATAACCAACCACTAATAAAAAATACAGTACAGTATGTGAATCTTAATATTTTCTCTGCCCCCAAATTAAGATGGTTTCAAGAAATACAAAACAGGAAAGTCAGACCTAACATTATGATTTCAGCAGGCTCTGTACATAAGGGGAACATATTGATGCCCATCAGGTTCTATGTTACCGCCTAACCCTAAGGTAAGTAGGGAACATAGAACCCGGGGAACATGGAACATAGGGATGCATTACTCATAGTCTTTGTTTTCTGACGACCGGGTGGCTACGTGTTTGAACCAGAAACACGATATGACATCTTCATGTGTGTTGCCGGAACAAATGAGTCTGCTGAACCAACCAAACGAAGCTATGAGAAAGTGAACCAGAAAGAGAAACGAAATGCCACCATCTGGAAACTCAAGACTATAGAAATTCTCTGAGCCCATTCCTTTGTACAGATTCCTAAGGAGGCCTAGCCTGGGCAGCATTCCTTTTCGGGTTTATATCTACGGTCATGATGAAAATGATGATATCGCTACGTCATGTTGTAGTGTTGTTTTGTAGTCATCAGGCAGGAACAATCAATCGGAACTTCCTTTTCCCTCAAACCGATTTTTCTCATTAAAAGCCACAGGCTACGAGAGCTTTTACTGTAATTCTTCCGGTTTGAAGGAAAAGGAAGTTCTGATTGATTGTTTGATGACTACAAAACAGTACTACAACATGACGTAGCAATATCCTCCGCTCCAGACCGGTTCACACAGCGATTTTGTAACAGAGACCAGGCTTTCCTCCGAGGTGGAAAGCCTGGTGAGGTGAGGTCTTCTGTGGCCCAACGTGACACAATGCATAGTAAAACATTATGCCATTTAATTTACACATAGCATAAATGTAATCTTAAAAACACAATATTATGCTATTTTCTTTATAAATACATCTGTCTCACAGCTAATGTTGTAAAATTATGATGTGCCTTAATTACGTTTTATGTATGTATAATGTCGTATGTATAATTTATCTTCTGTAATGAATGCACCAATTGTGTCACTTCTTGCATCAGATTGTCTTCTGTATTTAAATGCAATCTAGCAATCTCAATCTACGCAGAGGACGTCATTTTCCTTCTATTAGTTTGTGTGGTTTTGATTAGAAACTGTCAAATCTCTGAATAAAACGAACATAAACAAAGCATATAACCTGTTGGCCTACCTATAGGTAATAGGCTTGCAAATCTGCAAATTGGGTCAGGAAAGCATTCTCGTGACAATAAGTGCCACGTTTGGTCTGTTTTTCCAAGTACAGTCTCAAACTCAATGTAGGCTAATGATCCAACTAACTAAGCCTGGAACTAGTGCAGCACGATACTTGCTCAAATGTGAATCTCAATCTTCTTGAGATCACGATGCTCACGATTAAAAAGAAATGTCCATGAAAATATGTATTGTCTGTAGTTGCTGAACATTACTACATTCAAAGTGTGGTACCTGGAGCCAACTACTGTGGCTTTAAACAGACATCAAAGTACTTGACTTAAACTCTCTTAAAGTCTCTTTCTTGTAGCAAAAACATAAGACTAACTAAAATGAATTGGACGGTCAACTAGTGCTGCACCGTTCTTGCTCAAATTTAGAAATGAGATTGCATAGGTGTCTGAATCTAGATCTCAATCTTTCTTAGATTAATTGTGCAGCACTACCTGGAACTCATACTGCAAAAGTGATCTAATAAGACGTCATAACTTCAGGGACAGCTGTCCATTTGTGCTGATGAATACTTGCTGTCTTTACTAATGCTAGAAATAAATAGTCTTCTGTTTTGAAGGAACAGACCTTTTTCCTCAGGAGGCATTTTGACACGTGGTGTCATGGTTAAACACAGCTCATTGTAATAACTTAATTAATTCTGGGTATACTTCATTTAGGTCAGTGGTTTGTAACCAAATGGACCCTTATTAGTTATTTAACTTTTGAAAGTGTAAAATCATTGTTAAACATCTGCATAACTTACAGTACAATAAGTCAACATAATTAGAGAATGGAATCGTGGACAAAATCCTATCCAATGATAACAAAATTCTTTAGTTTTGGGTCAGTAAATCTATAGATCTCATCAAATGGTGGTCCGTGGCTCAAATGCTGAAAAACATAATGGGCCTCGATATGAAAAGGGTTGAAAACCACTGATTCAGGGGTCACTGTGTGCCTGCATGGACAACTCATGTACTGTTAACTTTATGCTGGCACACAGAAACCCCTACAGTAAACAAATTAAATGGACCACCAGGCCAGCTAATGTCATTGGCTTCAGATGCGTTTACCTTTCTAATCTATGGCGTGTCAAAATGTCACAACTTAATAAATAAGCATCCCCATTTTCTTCTCACAAATCTGATTAGGTTTAATAACAGTGCACACAGTGAAATCCTCTGTATTGATTTGTAATGTCCATCCATTTGTAGTGTGTACTAATGTAACAGTAAGAGAACAACCAAATGTAACCCGTATGGTTATTATTAAAAAATATATAATAATCAGCGTAAAATGAACACGGAGGGTTTCAGTACTGTGTGGAGCAGCAGGTGACAAGCCGCATTCAAGAAGAAAACTTACTGAATGAACTGTAGTCCTTTCTGTATCTCATGCCAACGACTCCGTCTGTCCTGACACGCTCCAGACATGTTTGCGTGTTGATATCAGGTCCTGGGAGTCAGTACCTACAATATTGACATAAATGACAACTGTTCACCGTCTCTTGGAAAAGAATAATTAAACATCTGCCATCTACAGCGTAAAAGGTTTTTTTTTTTTAAGTCAACTTCAACTTATCAATTATTACACACAAAATATTTATGGACTGTCTAACGACCCATCGAGTGAAGTGAAGGTGGGGTTTGTTTACACATACAGAAATGTAACCAAATTGGTCCTTGAGGAGTTTCCCAGCTAAATGAACATTTCGATCATGTTTCATGCTAGAAGTTAGCTGTGACATGATCAAACTGTTCATTTTGACAATGACAGGAGGAGACAATAACAACAGAAACAAGTCCACAGGACTTCTTTTTGGTTTTGTTATCCTTTTAGCCCAAATGTCGTTACATTTGCATTTCTGTCTAGGGTAATCAATCAAGACTAATCAGATGGTAGAGGTTTCACTCTGCATTATCTCCCCATTTACAAAATGCAGTACAATGCGATACGATAGTGTACAGTAGATGACGAATTCTAAATCTAATCAGCAACCAAAATCATCTTTTATCGGGGTCCCTGGCACAAAATATTTTCAAATAAGCTCAGGGTTCTTGACATACTAATGTGGGAGAAGCACTGATCTACATTAAGAGTGAACCTGAGGCTGAGGATTTTACTGCTTATAGAGTAGACTGTATAACTAGCTCTGGTCCATATAGCCTTCTAGCTGCTTCGATTCTGCCCTGCAAGCATTAGAGCTATGGACCAGAGCTAACTGTCTAACCAACAACATATTTAATAGTTTCTTGCAACTTAAATACTACAATCTGATCTGGTGTATAAATAAATGTAACCAAATTGACCGGTTAGGCTACTCTCAGACTTGGGAGTCAGTTGAAATAAACCAACAAAAATTACTGAAAGATATTAATATTTACAACATGATAAAGTGACTCTTGATAACGTCTCTGCTTCCGCATTCGGCTAGACAGTGACGACATTTCCCAATAAGAGTATCACGAAAGTGTCTGTCTGAATAAAAAAAATTTTAAAGCCAATAATAATAAAGATTATCAGTGTTGTATACGTGTTTGCGAGATTCAATAACGTCCACTCCAGCACAGCGGTGCCAGTGACAGTACATCAAACTATAATTCACCGAATGTCTGAGTGTGTGTGACTGTGAGTGTGTGTGTGTCCGACCGCATTTTATCTCCTCATTATCTCCTCATTGCCTGCACCAATCGCTCCCACTTTTCACACAGGCATTGACCATATGAATATGGAGGGCGTGACGGAGCCCTTTTTTCGATTTGACACATTAATGATTATTAATTAATTTATTAGTGAATTAACCTCGCACCCTCACACACCTCCGCCCCTTAGCGACACCTGCATCACAGGCCACCGTTCTCACCGTTACCCCACTGGCATGCTTCCTCTAGCTACCGCCGCAACACAACAAAGAGTGCCCTATACAATTTGGCGCCGCGTGTGTGTGTGTGTGTTGATCTGCTCCACACACACCACCTCAGGCCCCTCCCCATCTGGCTACTGTCCTTTGCATGGACAGGCGAATGAGGGTTGAGGCGAACACTCCACCTTAGTAACAGTAGCCTACGCATCGATTCGACACAATTACTACATACATCAAACAACATGCCACGAACAAAACGACCATCACTTTCACTTTCTGGAAGCTGCAATGCAAAGCGTCAGTGTCTCACTCGCGCTCCTGCCCGTACCAACAACAACCAGTCCACCACTAACGCAACAGGTAAGCATTCCGTCTCATGTTGCTTCTTTGCTTGCATGCCTGTGTATCGAACAAGTTACCTCACAATTTACTTCACGCACGCACTACCCGTGTACATTAACTGCAAAGCGTATTCCACTCAGGACCGCAGGCATGACAAAATCCCCACCCCCCGTGTGTGTGTGTGTGTGTGTGTGTGTGCGATAAAATCCACGTAAGAATCTTTGTACTATTAACAATAACACAGTCTGACGGGCGCCACCATCTTGCTCAGAGAGAGCGCTGAGTAGTGAGCGGAGCGCTGCGAGCGCAGCCTGTAGACCAGAGCCGTTTAGAGAGAGAGAGTGACGACAACAACCCGTGTACATTAACTGCAAAGCGTATTCCACTCAGGACCGCAGGCATGACAAAATCTCCACCCCGTGTGTGTGTGTGTGCGATAAAATCCACGTAAGAATCTTTGTACTATTTGTAACAACATAGTCTGACGGGCGCCACCATCTTGCTCAGAGAGAGCGCTGAGTAGTGAGCGGAGCGCTGCGCTGCGAGCGCAGCCTGTAGACCAGAGCCGTTTAGAGAGAGAGAGTGACGACAACATACCGTTCAGTGACCCATGAAGCTCCGTGAATAAACAGTGAACGGGGTTGTCGCAACTCTCTCCTCTACACGGCGCTGCAGCCTCCGACAGAAAGACGGGAACATTGTTGAGCATAAACGGAGTATACCCGATTTAATGGGAAACACATTGTGTAACAAACGCCGACACTGTTGTATGTTGTGTGTTGTGGACCGGTGCCATCACAGATTAACATGCCGCCCCCCCACCCCCCCCCCGAAAAAGAAGTGCCAAAGCCAACTGCAGGGCAACAGAAAATACTAGCAACCCTATTTTCTAAATCTAACATCATCATCTGCTAATGATGATGATGTGTGCTGCTGTTCACAGCCTACCTCCTTTATTAACAGTTAAAACTGGCAGAATTATTATAGATTTCATATAGCCAAAATAATATGTAGTATGAATGTTTATTTATTTATTTTATTTTAATTTATTTTGCTACCTTTAGTTATAATAATAATTTCTTCTTCGTTTTCTACATGAATATAACCACAGTATAACCATATAAAATGAAATTGGAGTTAAATGCTGCAATTTATAAAAATGGCAAAATATGTTAAACGTCGCTGAAGTGGGACTCACCTTTGTCCCTGTGTGTGTGTGTGTGTGTGTGTGTCGTAAAATGCATAGTGTCACTTATCTGCTAAGCAGGAAGGTCAAAACCCCCAGGTGGTCTATTTTAAGACCCTAAAGATAATATCAGATCAAATATCACTCAAAATAATTTGGAATCACTGTCTTCTCAGCCATAGATTGACTTCCTGCCTGTGGAGGGTGGAACAATTGATATGCAAATAGACTTCAGTTCAAGGCATAGCAAGGCACCACTGTTACGTTCTTAGCTTACACATGTGATGATGACTACTTCTATCTATGTGATGTATTGCCAATGTGTGTGACTGCATGTGCAACTATCAGCACATTGAAATGTAAGGGAAGATCGAGATAGTGTGTGTGTGTGTGTGTGTGTACCAGTGTCACACCTCCCCCACTCCCCTGCTGTATGTGTGTGTGTGTGTGTGTGTGTGTGACTGCATGTGCAACTATCAGCACATTGAAATGTAAGGGAAGATCGAGATAGTGTGTGTGTGTGTGTGTGTGTGTGTGTGTGTGTGTGTGTGTGTGTACCAGTGTCACACCTCCCCCACTCCCCTGCTGTGTGTGTGTGTGTGTTTGTGTGTGTGTTTGTGTGTGTCATTGCCCACACATTGCCCAGAAACTACTCTCCTTCTCCCAGTCAAATTGTATATACCGTACTACATGTATCACATTACCTTCCTTCCACAGATGACATGTTCTCATTACTTCTCATAACACAATATTTACATTTCATCCCTACCTTCTCAGGTCAGCACCATGCGGACAGTCACCACACAACGACACACTTCCCCTCATTGGAAAGGCCTCTGGCCACAGGTAACTACTCCTCTTATCCCCTGTACTGCATTTTTGCTACTAAACTCATTCACAACATAACCATAAAATATGTCATCATGCACACAACTCTCTCCATCACTATTAATAACTCATGAATGCTACACATTTCAGAACCTGCTGACTTCAAAGGCGACCCTAACCCATCCACCACCAGTGCTACTGCTCCTCCCCGTGCCCCAAATACACAAACTAGACCAAAGCGGAAAACCAAGTTCAGCACAAAAAAGAAAAAGAAAAAAATGAACCCCACAACAACCCCAAACACTGTTTCACTTGACACGCAAAGGCGTGCTAGGACAAACGCACAACAACAAGCTCGCACAGCAGAAACACCTGCCGAACGTCACCGCCGTCTACATGCTGAAGCTACTTCAAGAGCTACTGCTCGCGCAGCTGAAACACCTGACCAACATGAGCGCCGTCGACGTGCTGCTACTACTGCACAAGCTACTGCCCGCGCAGCTGAAACACCTGCCCAACATGAGCGCCGTCGACGTGCTGCTACTACTGCACAAGCTACTGCCCGCGCAGCTGAAACACCTGACCAACATGAGCGCCGTCTACGTGCTGCTAATACTGCACAAGCTACTGCCCGCGCAGCTGAAACACCTGCCCAACATGAGCGCCGTCGACGTGCTGCTACTACTGCACAAGCTACTGCCTGCGCAGCTGAAACACCTGCCCAACATGAGCGCCGTCGACGTGCTGCTACTACTGCACAAGCTACTGCCCGCGCAGCTGAAACACCTGGCCAACATGAGCGCCGTCAACGTGCTGCTACTACTGCACAAGCTACTGCCCGCGCAGCTGAAACACCTGCCCAACATGAGCGCCGTCGACGTGCTGCTACTACTGCACAAGCTACTGCCCGCGCAGCTGAAACACCTGCCCAACATGACCACCGGCAGCGTGTTGACACTACTGCACACGCTACTGCACGCGCAGCACTGTACTCTCAGAGGTTGGCTCAAACAACGCAACAAGGACGTCGCACAGCATGTCCTGATGACATGCAATACTTTGATGAGACTCTGTATGATGCCACACACACACTCGGCACAGTCAGCCTTTTCGAATGCTCCAAGTGCTCAGCATGTGGCGCATATTGTTGGAAAGAGGAGAGACCAGGATTCTGCTGTTCCAATGGTCGTGTCGATCTCCGTTACGACCCTGACAGCCCCAAACCAGGTTCAATCCCTCCCAAACCTCCACAGACCATCAGAGAATTATTTCTAAACCCACAGTTTGTGCGAGATGCCAGAAGGTACAACAACGCTCTGGCTATGGCCTCCATTGGAATGACACAACCCCAACCAGAACCTGGCTTCAACCCAACCCTGCGTATTCAAGGCAAGATGTATCATACAATTGGCCCTCTACTTCCTGAATCCGATTCTGCTATACCCTGTTTTGCACAAATCTATGTGCATGATCCACAACATGAACTACGCAACCGCAGAGCACACCATTCGAACCAAAACCTCGACGAACACCTACTGGAACAAGCACAGGCAGCTTTGCACAACTGTAACCCTCTCATACAACAGTTTAAAACAGCTGCAGAACTTGCTGCTAAAGATCCTGCTACAGAGATGTACATCAACCTCAGTGCCAACGCTCCACGGAACATCCACCCAGGTTTGTAACTCACAACACTTTCACATTCGCTACACCACTCCACATGACACTACACATCCTTGATCACAATATCGCAAATACAACCTTTCACAGACATTACTACAGCTACTATACTCATTCCAGAGACAATTTTCACAACACCCTCCCCCCTCTCCACACAGGTACAGTCAACCTCCCAAGTGGCACAGACATTGCTGTCATTGTTCCAGGAGCTACAGAAAACCAACAGTTTGGACCCATCGACGTACAGATACAACTTCGGAGTGGTGGGCCAAAGCGGATCCACCCTCTTCACCCACTCTATGATCCCCTCAGTTATGTACTGCTCTACCCTGAAGGCAACTATGGCTATCATCTCGCACTCAATCAACGACTACCTGGTGGTCGACAGGGGATCACTGCCACAGACTTCTATCGCTACCATCTTCAACTACGTGACCCAGCAACTCACTTCAATTTGTTCCTCCGTGCAGGTACTTCACATAACACATATATGTAATGTACCTAATTCCACACTTACAACTACGCAGTACAATACCTCCATTCACATACCCTCATTCCACATATTTTGCATTTGCCTCCACCCTAAGCCCTGCATTTACAACATGACATTGTCTTACATTTACTATTTTTCTTACAGGGAAACTGAGCCAACAGTTTGTATGTGATCAGCAAGTGAAAATTGAGGGCCAGAGACTAAAATTCATGCGCAAAAATCAGAAGACACTCAAAGCAGAAAAGTACAAATGTGTACAAGATGCCATTGCATCTGATGAAGCCATCCTTCCAGGAAGGATCACAATACTACCCTCTACTCTCTACGGATCACCACGTTGGTATACACACCAGTTCCAAGACGCAATGGCTATCGTTCGTGAAAAAGGAAAACCGGATTTATTCATCACTATGACCTGTAATCCAAAATGGAAGGAAATAACCCAGTCACTTCTGCCAGGCCAACAGCCTCACGACCGCCCTGACATCATTGCACGGGTCTTCCACATGAAGTGGAACGCGATGATCAACGACGTATATAACCAACAAATCTTTGGTCGTGTAGATGCATATGTCACAGTCAAAGAAACACAAAAACGCGGACTCCCACATGCACATGCACTGTTCACGCTGCTTCCTGCTGACAAGCCTCGCGTCCCTGCTGACATTGACCGCATTGTATCCGCCGAAATCCCCGATGCCACCACTAACCCTACACTGCATCGTGTGATCGCCAATAACATGATACATGGACCATGTGGTGCACTGAACATGACTTCTTCCTGTATGGACAAGGGCAAGTGCACAAAAGGATTCCCAAAAGAATACAGGACAGACACAGCCATGTCTGAGAGCTCCTACCCTTTATATAGGCGTCGAGAAGAAACACATGGAGCACCAGGCTGTTCGTTTTTGAAGACTGGCAGGGGTGGCATACAATTCCTCATCACCAACCAGTGGGTTGTTCCATTTAACCCATACCTATCTCTCAGATATGAGGCTCATATCAATGTTGAGGTCGTGTGCTCTGTCACTGCAGTCAAGTATCTCTACAAATACATTGACAAAGGTCCCGACGTATGCATGGTCAGTGTTGATCGCTATGATGAAATCACACAATATGAGGTGGCACGCTACATCACTGCCTCTGAAGCTTTCTGGAGGATTTATGACTTCCCTATCCAAAAGAAATATCCACCTGTTGAACAATTGGCAATCCATTTGGAAGGAGAGCAACTCATCACCTTCAACAATGACGAAGATGCCCAGGCCCTCATTGATTCCGGACCACCGCGTACAACTCTCACAGCCTACTTCACAGCAATGCAAGATAATCCTGATAAGAGACACATCACTTACCCAGACGTCTTCAAGCATTTCTCCTTCACCAACAAGACGTTCAAGCGCAGGAAACAGAGAAGGAGTGGTGGTCATAACCAAGACCAACTGGCTGACACAATTGGGCGCATTCCTGTACTTGCCTTTACTCCTCACAACACTGACCTGTACTTCATGCGGATGTTGCTCTACCGTGTTCAAGGTCCAACCTGCTACAACGACCTTCGCTCTGTTAATGGAGTTGTGCATGACACATACGCTGCTGCCTGCATTGCACGAGGCATCTGTGAGGATGACCATGAAGTAGACATGGTTATGGAAGAAGCAGCATTGGTTGCATTTGGCCCTAAGCTACGTGAGATCTTCGCACACATACTCATATTTGTACTAAGGAAAGACCACATTCAATTCTGGCAAAGACACAACCATTCCATTTCAGAAGACCTCACACATGCTGCAGGCCTTACCGAACCAAATGACAACATACTCAACCAGGTACTTTTGGAGATTCAGCAGCATCTTGAACGATATGGATATGACCTCACTATCAACTTCAATCTCCCTCAGCCAAATCGTGATCTCATTCGACAAACCGAACCCCATGACATCCGACATGAGACACAACACAATGTTCCTGAGCTGCAGCGTTACATTGATGCAACACAACACCTTCTAAATGACAAACAGAGAGCAGTTGCAGATTGTGTCCTGGAAAGTGTTCAGAACAACCGTGGCAAGCTTATTGCACTTGATGCAAGTGGGGGTACTGGAAAGACCTTCACACTTACCTTCATCCTTAAATCTGTGCGTGCAGATGGAAAAGTAGCCCTTGCAACAGCCTCAAGTGGAATTGCTGCAACATTACTTCCAAAAGGAACCACCTTTCACAGCCGCACCAAGTGTCCCATTGTACTCACAGAGGAGTCAATGTGTGCTATCGGTACTACGTCCAGTACAGCAGAGCTCATCCGTCGGTGCTCTCTCTTCGTCATTGATGAGGTGTCCATGATGGATCGCCGTGCTGTTGAAGCTGCCGACCGCACATTCCGGAAACTCAGGGACTGTCCTAACTCACCATTTGGAGGTAAGACTTCATTCAAACGTATACACTTTATTACTGTACATTCTGACGGCATGAATGACTATATTGTGGCCTTTTTATGTACAACAATAACAGCTGCCAACACCTTTGCCAGCCAATCTTCATTACAAGACAAACACAACTACAAAAGAAACACAATATAGTATCACTTCCATAATAATTGTCTATAATGCAGCAACTTTGTTATTACACTCTCAGGTATTACCACCATCTTCAGTGGAGACTGGCGCCAGATCCTACCAGTCGTTCCCCATGGCACACGACCTCAGATAATTTCACGATGCCTGAAGAGTTCCCCTCTCTGGAACCATGTTCAAACCATGAAACTCACCAACAACATGCGCATAACACATGCAACAGCAGGGAGCATGGAAGATGACACTTTGTTCCACCAGTTTCTGCTTGATCTGGGCGAGGGGAACATCCCCACTATTCAGGATAAGGGAGAATTTACAGTCACAATAATGGATCGCTTTCTCATGCCAGGATCAACTCTGCACGAAATGGTCGACTGGGTATTTCACAACCTTGCACACAATATGACCGACCATCAGTGGCTTTGTGAGAGAGCAATCCTCTGCCCAACCAATGCAGAAGTGGACACAGTCAATCAATACATTGCCCACAAATTCCCAGGTCAGGAGCACATCTTCCACAGTGTGGATTCTGTGGAACAACATGACAACCATCAGTACCCAGTGGAATTCCTCAACACACTTTGTCCATCAGGCATGCCACCACATCGCCTGTCACTGAAGGTCGGCATGATCATAATGCTACTGCGAAACTTTGACACAGTACATGGCCATTGCAATGGCTCACGCTACATCCTGAAGCAAGTCCGCCCACATCTTCTCCTAGCAGAGCTGGTAACTGGGGTCCATGCCGGCGCCCAGCTACTCATCCCTAGGATACCTTTCTCACCGTCTGAGAATATGTTCCCCTTCACACTCACCCGCAAACAGTTTCCTGTACGCCCTTGCTTTGCCATGACTGTTAACAAGTCACAAGGTCAGTCACTGTCACGAGTGGGTGTATACTCTGTGAAAGACTTCTTTTCACATGGACAACTCTATGTGGCAGCAAGCAGAGTTGGCAACCCCCAGCAACTCCGAATCTTGCTAATCAATGAGGAGGACAACACCAAACGTACCGACATGAACAATGTTGTATACAAAGAAATATTAACACATTGACCATCAAACTGAACTGCTGAACATTTCCTCTTTCACTGGGCCAAGCCACATACATAATAACCACATTTGCCCATGAAACTACCGGTATATACATACATAAATGCAATTACTACACTACTAACATGACAATGACTGTTTGACACTTTCAGTTCTATATATGACTATGATGTACTGTTTTTCCATTTCCAGTGAACAAGTCTATATTAAAGCAATTCTTCCTCAAAATACATATATCAATAATATGATCTATTACATCACATTACCCACACTGTACATTTGGGAATACCTGTGCGACAGTCCATACTTTCTATGCTGCATGTCAAACTGGGGTCTTTCATACTTTTCAAATGGGGGTCTGTGGGCTAATAAGTGTACATTTTACAGTCCTAGCCATGAAAACATTTCCCTACCATGCATTTATACAAATACTGTCGATTCCTTCATTTGACTTGAGATAAAAGGTTAACGTGAGTTTTGTTTCTGACTGTTTTCTGCTTGCTTATTTAGGCTATTTTCATTACATTCCCTTTATCAATCGTATCCTAAGAGGAGATCATTCACAACCCGTGATATAAATAATTCGTAGCAGTGATAGCGATATCTGACCGTTACATATGGTCAGATATTACATACAACAAACATGCCACGAAGAAAATGTTATCTCCTTCCTGAAGGTAGCAGATATGGTGTACCAGCATACAATAAAGTAACATTCATCTTAATTTAATTAATTTGCGTTACAATAAAAAACATCTCCCCGCTGATCACGTGTCACCACCAGTGAAATGCATGTTGGGACAGACACACATTAATACTGGGACACATTTCTCTGCGCAACAGACCCACACGGGAAAAACAACTTGGACCCAGATACTACTAGCTACTCTTGCGTCAGTCGACATAACTTCTTCTTTGGGAAGC
The DNA here is from genome assembly GCF_964188405.1 of Protomyctophum parallelum. Classification (NCBI taxonomy): domain Eukaryota; kingdom Metazoa; phylum Chordata; class Actinopteri; order Myctophiformes; family Myctophidae; genus Protomyctophum; species Protomyctophum parallelum. Next base: position 21,450,805 of record NC_139708.1, on the reverse strand, counting down.
ATCGCAGCCAACGCGCGGGTTGCGTGGCACAGGCACCTGAAAGCCAGCTCTGACAGTTCTGATGGGGGCATGTTAACGTGAACGAAAAAATTCAATAACTTCCATTTATAGACAGAATATCACCACCAAATTTACATCACACATCAATGGTGTACTTATGATTGTACTACAGCATTTCCTTATTAAACTTACGTTTAATTAGCCTACTTTTGTGCCCAACCCAACTTCACAACACCATCTGTAAACAACCGCCCCCCCCCTATCACATTACCCACACTGAACATCATTTGCTGTTCATATATTCAGAACGGGTAAGGACTAGTGGTACAGTAACACATGACAGTTAACACACACGTGTTAACAAAACGGCAACGGTCAAAGAGAAGTACCCCGTTTTGGTATGAACTATGAACACGTGTTCTAAGCTGTCCACTGACCAACTGTAATAATCACCAAGTAACGTTCATCACGTCGTTACTGTCAATTTCCCTGTAACGTTGCTCTCTTCCTGATAGCTAACATGCTAAAATGCTATCGTTAGCTTCCCCTGCTTCACCTACCACCTTTATATATTTATTTATAATAACGTATGCGAGCCCGACAACAGTTTAACAGCCATTTTCTTTAATCGGAAATAAAAAACTAAAAAACTTAGTTTATTGTTATTATTTCCCCCCTTTCCCTTCAGAACAGAACAGCAGCTGGGCTCGAGTGAAGTGTAGTGTTAACGTAGGGCTGATGTTTAGCTGCTCTGACAATCATGTGTGTTAATTAAAAACACTGCTTGTGTTTGTTGTTTGTGACCGTCGTCTCCGATAATAATAACGACACATTATGATGTGATATAAAGTTGACAGCTTAGTATTTATTCCGGCGGCACACCCGGTGGTTTCCTGCCTCGCTTGATGTGTGTTCTTATGCTGCTGTTCTAGGAAGTAACGTTAACAAAGCGAAGGCATGTTGTCTCTGACTGGACTGTGTGTGTGTCTTTCTTTCTTCTCCCAAGTTAGTATCACAACCAACCAACGCTAAACAATGGCCCGGGCCAAACAGTCAGAAAGGACACGAACCGGGGACACATGATATGGACCAGAATCACAATACTCACATGAATGGATCGCAACGTCTGATAGTGTGCCGTATAACATGCGCTATCCGTGGGGAAACTGGGCGCAATCCGTGTGTCTTTTTTAGCTCAAAGTGTTGTAGCCAGGCTAGGCTAGCTGCTAATGTAGACGTGCTGCTTCTGTCGCTAAAGGCCGCGCTTCTCCTCCGTTTTTCTTCTCGTGACAGATTTGAGCGTCTCCCGCTGCGTTACTGCCCCTGACTGGTGCTGTGGTGAAAGTGCAGTAAATTACAGGAAATGTGACTATCATGATAATATCATTCATCATTGTCATGTCATGATGTCAGTCATGTCAAGTCATGTCATTATGATATTATGAAAATGTCACATTTTCTAATCTAACTAAATGCACCAAGTCTCTGTGTTTGTGTGTAGGTGTGTGTAATCCAAGTATAACGCGAGAACCGTTCGCCCCACCGACTTCAAATTTGACACACATGTTCCACCCCACCACAGGGGTGCAGTGCCCGGGGCCGAATCAGTCGGACCCACGGTTGTCCTGAACCGCCCCCAAAAGGCCTCTGCCCAGGCTCTGTAGAGCTAGGGCCCCTGCCCAGTGTCCATACAGTATATGGAGCTGGCCTGTTCTGACATCATTCTGACGTCTGCATAGACATTCCTGACAAAGAACTCCATATATATTGGCCAGTGCCCAACGGGCACCGCTGTAGATGTTCCAAAGGGCACCACTCTAGTATCTAGTATCTATGCACCACGTCTCTGTCTCTCTCTATATGTACGTCTGTAATGCACATGACGTAACTCAAAAACCGTTCGCCCCACCGACTTCAAATTCCACACTCCACACTCCACAGAACATCCCACTCCACTGACACATGCCTCCTCTATTTGAGCGATCACATCAAACACGAGGTGGATGCTGGAAAATACTGTGGCATGGTCATGCTGGACCTCCAAAAGGCTTTTGACACCGTGAACCACTCCATACTGGTTAACAAGCTTAAAGCTATTGGTTTTGATAGCACATCAGTGAGCTGGATGCAATCCTACCTGGAGGGGAGAGAACAGATGGTGGAGGTGAACGGAACACTGTCCCCTCCCCTCCCAGTGAGCTGTGGCGTCCCACAAGGAAGCATACTAGGGCCTTTACTGTTCCTAATTTATGTTAATGACATGACTTCAGCTTGTGACTGCAACTTGTTCCTGTTCGCAGATGACTCAGCACTGCTGGTCTCGGACAGGAACAAACTGCAGGTTGAAAAGACCCTCAGCTCTGAACTCGGTAGAATCTGCACCTGGCTCGCTGATAACAAACTATCCTAACACCTGGGAAAAACTGAATCCATCCTCTTCGGATCAAATAGTAAACTCAGCAAGGCAGATGGCTTCTTGGTTAGAGTGGGTGACAATATTATCACACGAAAAGATCAAATTACCTACCTAGGTTCCATCCTGGAGGCCAATCTTTCCGGTGATAAAATGGCCACCAACGTAATCAAAAAAGTCAATCAAAGAACAAGATTCCTTTACAGGATCTCCTCACTGGTCAGCAAAAACACCTTGAAGACCTTAACAGGAGCCCTCGTACAAGGTTTCTTTGACTATGCATCCACCTCTTGGTACCACAGCACCTCAAAGGCCCTTAAAACAAGGCTCCAGACCTCCCAAAACAAACTGGTCAGGCTCCTACTTGGCCTCACCCCACGAACCCACCTCACCCCTGCCCACTTTGACAGGCTGGGATGGCTTAGGGTCGACGACAGAGTACAGCATCTTGCAATGGGTCTGGTCCACAAGATTCGATACACCACCAAGATACCCATGTACCTGTCTAAATACTTCCTTAATGTAAACAAAGTCCACACCCACAACACCAGAGGGAGTGCAACAAACCATGTACAACCCAGATTCGGCACAAACAAGGGACTAAATTATTTTCGCTCCTATGCCACCAAAATGTGGAACGCCCTACCAACAGTCATTAAGACATGTGAATCCCTTGACTCCTTCAAAACCGCTCTCAAAGGGCACCTACGGATGGCTGCAATTCGAAACTGGCCTCTGTAAAATCTGAATCCCCCCCACCCCCCCATTTTCCCTCACTGTATATTGTATCTTTTCCCTTTTTTGCTTCCCATATGATGAATTCCTGTTCTGTTCTTTAGCTACATAGAAATGTCTATTTGTATGTCTCTAAATGTTTGTATGTCTTTAAATGTTTTGATGAATTGAACAATGTGGACCCTGTTGTAAACAAGTGTAATGCTGGCCCAGGCCGTAGCGTAACGGTCTGGGCACCGGACTGGTGATCCAGTCGCGGTGTGCCGCGGGTTCGACTTCCGAACCCGACACGGCCTTTACCGCATGTCATCCCCCCATCTCTCTCCCGTTTCCTGTCAGCCTACTATCTGTCCCTTAAAAAATCAATAAAAGGCGTAAGCCGCAAAAAAATATCTTTAAAAAAAAAAGAAAAACAAGTGTAATGCTTAATTGGGTCGTCCACTCACAGTTGACAGTCTTTGTATTGAGTTTGTGCTTAAAATGTACTGTAAATTACAAACTGTTAATAAATATTTCAATCAATCAATCAAAACTCCCACAGGGAGTACAGTGCCTGGTGCCAAGTTGGTTGGACCCACGGTTGTCCAGAATCGCCACAAAAGGCCAGGCTCTGGACAGGGCCCCTGCCCAGGCTCCATATATGGAGCTGGCCTGTTCTGACATCACAAATTTGTTCTGACATCTGCATAGACTCCATATTGCCTGACAAATAACTCATATATGGGAATAAAGGGACACAGAGAGACAGATACAGAAATCTCCATATACAGTATGAGCATAAAAGAGACACAGACAGATGGGTGGAACGGGTATACTCTGACACTGGTACAACAGGTATTGCATAGCCAGGTGGGGCATAGATCTCCAACTTCCATCGTTACCTACTCAGTGCTCTACAGCCGGGCACCAGTCTAGTTAAACAATTTTTAAGTTTCACTGTTTTGTATCTGAAACAATGATGGATTATAGTGAGGAGAGGGCAAGCCCTCTGGAAAACAAAAAGAAAGGAATTGAGGACCCCAATGGAAACAAGCCAAGAATACGCTTTCTTGGATTCTATCAATCAATCAACCTGATATTATGCACTGGAAAGAGACAACCAAAAGCAAAGCAAAGTGGAATGCTATTTAGCCCTAAATAGAGACGTATGCATTGGCTGAATACCTGAGCACTGTGAATGACCAAAACTAAGGAAAGCCTTGACTAGGTACAGACTCAGTGAACACAGCCTTGCAATATAGAGAAAGGCCACAGACAGATCTCACTCCCAATGGACACTGTCACTGTACACAAAATGTGGAAACAGAACTACACTTTTTAACCACCTGCCCACTATACCAAGACATCAGAGACATGAGATACCCACAGGTTACATCAGGGGTATTCAACTGGCGGCACGCAGGTCAAATGCGGCGCGCCCGCTAGTGGCCCTTGGGAACAATGTTTTGTTTTGTTTTTCAGAGAGAGAGAGCCAATGAAAGTTACAGGTATGGTACGTGCAATATGAAGTGTGAGATTATCATAATGACAATAATCCTTAATCATATTCAAGGGCTTTTGGAGAGGAATGAGACAGGCACAAGTTACTTTAGACTAGAGTACTGCTGGTGTGTGTGTGTGTGTGTGTGTGTGTGTGTGTGTGTGTGTGTGTGTGTGTGTGTGTGTGTGTGTGTGTGTGTGTGTGTGTGTGTGTGTGTGTGTGTGTGTGTGTGTGTGTGTGTGTGTGAGTTGAACAATCTGTGTGAGTTCTATTTTCATCAACAAATGGAAAGAAAGGCTGCCTGGTTGTAAATTCCCACTTCTTGTTCAAAAGCTGCTTATTCATTTTCTCTGACCATATAGACCAATGTGGAATCTCTTGTCTTTATTCATTTGATTGTAGCCTAGCAATTTCTGTTACATTCAGTGTTCCTATATTCATTAAAGAGGTTGCAAGAATGGCCACCAATGCAAGAGAAAAGGCCATTTTACCACTATAATTTTGCCTAATTTAGCCCAAGTCCCCCAAAAGAAGACGGGTGTAGACCCACATCTAAAAATATTCCTAAGTACCACATCCTTGTAAAATTACACAGGAAATCCTGCGAACTGTAATAGTCCTATATTTGAAGAAGGAAAAAAATCACAAGCACGGTACAGTATACATAGCCACGGAAACCTAGGGGTGCTGCGGATGCAACACTTCCATAGGTACCGTTCCCCTCATGCAGGAGGTTGAGAATGACTGCCATCTGTCCACTGTTTACTTTACGCAAGGCAGCTATCCTCATTGAGTGAACTGGTTGTTTACAACATGACACAGAAACAAATTTCTGATTTCTTTGGTGGGCCTAAATCAAAGAAAAGCATAGAAGCACCCCCTGGTCAAAAATAACCACCTCTGCTTCAGTAGCCTATACCAGTCATGCCAGGGTGTGCGCTTTGACAATGAACATTCAGATGATGCAGTAATACCAGTAAAATACTCCAGTAAAGTAAATTAATGAATGAATAAGACAAACATAAAAAGTCCATAGACTTGGCTGACACATGACGTCACAGGGGGGGGGGGGGGGGGGGGGGGCTTAAAGCAAACATTAAAAAGTCCATAGACTTGGCTGTCACATCACAAAAGGTCTGACAAAAATAGCTCAGAACTGAACTTAAGTACAGTACTTACTACAGTAAATTTGCATAGTTACTTTACATCACTAAGTAATAGGCCGCTATACCAATTGCATTGTTTTGTGTACATATTAATGGTGTGAACATGAAGGATGAAGATAGGTCGATGTCAATGTCGCTTTGCATCCTTTATGGTGCAGAAATACCAACAGCAACCACTTTATACAAAATCAAATTTATATAACAACATAAACACAACATAAACACAAAGTTTGGGTACTACTACTAAGTAAGGTAAGTTTGACACATGCTTTCAGCCACACTGACACTCAACTTTCTTAGTAGTGTTAGTAGTATAATTGTTGCCGTAGTAGGGATTATGTCTGACCCCTTTTCACCCATGGCCTCTTTTGTTCAACCATACAGTAGTATAATAACATCTAGATTCTGGGCCTTGCACACTGCATGGAATGTCTGGAATCTCAGAACTCCTTTTATCTGAAGTATGGCTCATTAACCTGCACTGACATTATTGAATTACCTTACCAGACATTGTTAGATACATTTTCTTTCCATAATTCTAATATCTAATATTTAAGGAAGTGACTGATGTGTTATATCTCTATAGACCAAATAATCATGACCTCACCAAAACAAAACATGTAGACCTATACAGTATGTCCAGCAGAGCATAGCATCGGAGCAGTATATTCATGAACTCTATTTCTGGTATGTTGACAAATTAACATACTGTAACTAATGTTCTGGATACTTTATTTTATATTATGAAAATGACATTCTATGTTTGTTTACAAACATTCAAACTTTCTGATCTCAGTGATTAGCTGGTCTAAGGTTATTAGGAGAAGTTGGTACTCCTCTCTCCTCATCTGTCCCTAGGGGGCGCACCCAACACTTTGAGAAACACTGGATTAGCCTATAGTGTGAACAGGCCAATGGAGGGAGTGATGCACAGGAGATTATTCAAGACAGAGTCTAAAAAAAGCCATGCACTGAATGCCTACACTCACTAGAGGAGCGGAGGCAAACCGTGCTGTAGTACAAGGCAAACAGTAGAACTTCCGTTGGAGCTCGACTGCCTGTTGCACATCATGACAGGATTGTATTGGATAGTTCTTCTTTTCTCTGGTAAGTTGCTTATTACTATAGGTAGGCTAGTATCTAATTTACTGATAGACTGGGTAGGTCATTCCATTGTATTTAACCAAGAATTGTTTATCCTTAAAAAGATTAATATTGCATATTCATAATATGCTCTCATAAAGTCATACAGTATATTGTATTGTACAATTATACATGTACATTGCTCTTTCCAAGTGTTTCTATGTTAATAACTATTTACATGAACTCTTAACACTTATCTTAAATTTATGTGTATATTTCCTTCAGAAAGATTAATTAAATTCCAGACCATTACTAGATCTGGTTTAGGTTTTTTGCAAGGGCATAATTTTGTATCTATATATTTTAGCCTATACTAGTGTATCTTTGTGTGTGTCTGTGTGATAGTATAAAGTCACACCAATAGCAGAGTTGTGTTCACCATCATATCAAAGTAACTGAGACACTGCTTTTGTGATACTCTAAATTCTGTTGCAACTAAAATTGCACCAAACCCACCCCTCCACTCCCGTTGTCAAATAATTCAAAACAAAAGAAGTGATGGATAGACCTATATCACACGGGTTCACACAAAGTGGACGTAAATAGACCGTGTTTATGTGTTTATGCACTGACGTTTGAGTTTCTTTCCCCTCTGTCATTTTTTTATTTGTTTCCTTCATAGTGGGCATGGCCTCTGTGGCCAAACACAGATCTACTCCACGAACTAAAAGAGGTTTACTGGAACTCGCAGGAGCCATCAAGTGCAGCACTGGGAGATCTGCCCTGTCTTATATGATGTACGGCTGCTACTGCGGGCTGGGGGGACAAGGATGGCCAAGAGATAGGGCAGACTGGTGAGGAAACAGGTTCTGAATTGCATGGCAGCACCAGAAATAGTGCGAACACATTGTACCAGGCGTGTGATGATTTGGTCACGACTCATTTTCTTCTGCAAAATTCAAACAATAACAATAAGGAGAGGATGCCTCATTATGTGTGTGATGACTCAGTGCAACAAAGTAAACAATAAATCACTACAGGAATCGCCTATACTTAGTGTCTTCCCAGCTCAATGGATGTCCCACTTTTGTGTTCCCACTATTTCCGGTTCTGAATTGCATGGCAGCACCAGAAATAGTGCGAACACATTGTACCAGGCGTGTGATGAGTGGGAAAGGCCCAAAACCCTGGATTCAAATTCCACACCCAAATCCTAATTACCGTCTCCTTCTTTTCCTTCCTAACCACAGGCATCAGCCCTCGCAAACCATTTCAATGTTAACTATCTGTTTTGCTAACTCAAGTGGTCTTTCCATTCCTTCAAAAGAGACATGTTGTAATTTAAATCTCAGCACTATGACTTTCCATCACATCAAATGTCAAACTATTCTCTTGTTATGTGACATACATTTTGGTCTAGCCAAAGTGGTTGTTGTGTTATTCAGTCTGTTTTGACCTTCATAACGGATACAGCTACATTTAACACTACAATCATATGCTGTAGGTGTTGTCATAAGCATGACTGCTGTTATGGAGATGCAGAACTGGCTGGCTGTGAAACCAAGATGTACAGGTATCACTGGACGTGTGAAGACAATAAGGCTGAGTGTGGTAATTTTATTTTGTATTATTCAATACAATCTCCAAAGTGCTGCAACACAGGGTGAAATTAAGAATCAACATAAAAGCAAATGTATTATTTCTTGTGTGACTGTACAAGCACCCATGTTCTTTATAAGACAAGATGGTTGCACAGGGAGCCGTTTATAACCCACATTTAATGGTAATCTGGTGGTAATTTTAAGCTATACGAAGTGCTACTGTAATTATGAATAATAACAGCCATAATAAGGCTTATACTACTTAGTTAAGTACCCACTAGAAAATATAATTTGTGGAAGATGTTCTCAAAAAGGTTCCCTTTAAAGGACCACCATCTTCATATACTACTGTAGGTCCTTACTAATAATCATGATAAAATGGCACGATTCTTTTCTACTCAGTCTGTGTCTCACAGGAGGGCTGTGGGCAGTTTAGAAACCAATTTCCAGTGACATCATCATTAGGCAGATCTTTTTTTAGATTTTCATTATCGTGAGAACGATGGCTTCCATTTTCGCATTGCAACTTTTCAGGAATAGAAAGCCTGCAGTTTCTACTAGCTTGGATTCCCTATCAATGATGTCACTGGAAGACGGTTTATGAACTGCCCAGTGCCCACAGCCCTCCTATGAGACACAGACGAGTAGAAAAACATTGCGCCATTTTTTCATGATTATTAGTGAGGACCTATTATATAAAGATAGGTTGAAAAGTGGTGAAGTGGTCCTTTAAGCTCAAAGCTATGGCGTATATTATGCTTGGGATGTTTGACAGTAAGGCATCAGAATGAGTCATCGCCAGTCCATTTCACAATGGGATGACATACAAACATAAAAACCTACACATGTACTGTGCAGTCAGTATATGATTGTGCTGTTTCCTGTAATCAGCGAGAATACTTGCTCTTTAACCATCAGCCAGTCACCAAAAGAACGTACATGTTAACTCTCTTTCTTCATTCCAGATGATCTTAAGGACAAGTGTGAAAAGCTGCTCTGCAAGTGTGACAGGGAGGCTGCCAAATGCCTAAGAAAGGCACCGTTCATTCAGAAATATGCCCTGTGGCCAGACTTCCTCTGCGGCTATGACCATCCAACATGTAATATTTACTGACACAATAAATGTACACATTTTCTTCTCTAGCGATTGAGCTGGTGTGTTAAGTCTGCTATATGAATCATGTTTTTAACTACGAAGCAGGGTTTCCCAAATACATATTTTTAGATTGGGTGCCAGTTCAGAGTAAAAAACTGTGGGGAGGTGCACGGACTGCACTCACACGCACGCATGCACAAATGCAAGCAAGCACACACACACACACACACACACACACACACACACACACACACACACACACACACACACACACACACACACACACACACACACACACACACACACACACACACACACACACACACACACACACACACACACACACACACATTGATTGATTGATTGAAAACTTTCTTGAAAATTAATTCAAAAGGATACAGACACAAGAAAGCCGTTAGGCTTGTTTCCGTTGTGGTCCTTTTGGGGAAAGGGGACATGGGGAGTACCAAAACAAAACAGACAAAAACAAAATACCCTTTGTATTTTGCCCTGACCCTGTTCCTTTTAGGGAAGGGGGCAGGAGACAAAGACATAACAAGAAACAAAAACACAGAAAAAGGTAAAAGAAACCCAACCAATAACCACCCACACACACACACACACACACACACACACACACGTGCACGGACACACACACACACACAATGACATTATGTGCTTGGGCTATCGGCTATCACAAAATGCCGAATTCTCTGTGGAATATCTTTCGGACCCAATATGAGCTATTATTGTGTTTGGTAGCATTGCTTATAACATCATTATTATTATTAATATTAATATTTTTAAAGTCCTGCCCTCCCTAATAATTACAAATTGAGGCAGGAAAAGCAAATACAAAATAATAATATTATTTTCTTCATATTTTGGGATTGCATATATTCACAGAGCACCCAAATGTATACACTCATTTTAAACCCTATATACTTCACGGGTAACCCCCTGATAGCTCTATGCGCCCTTATTCTCCCCCTGAAATATCGTTGCCAAAATCGTTGTGACGAGTTGTGAGCTTGTAGATCTGCTATTATTGCTCCAGAATAAGAATGCTGCAGCCAGGTTCATGTTCCCTGCTATGTTGGGTGAAGTACTACTACACTATACACCTGACTACCCTATTGTCTTGTAGAATAAGCTCACGTTCCTCCGTTTGGAAGCTGGATAAAGCTCACTTTGGCACAGATGACATGAGTGTAGGTTGTATTAGCTCAGGAATTAAACCCTCAGGCAATGGTATGAACAAATACAGCACATCCCCAGGTGTTAAAGGAGATACATAGTACATGATGCATTGTGAGACAAGGATCCTGACAGTCTGTAGCCTACTACAATCTGTGTAGTAGGCACGCGCACACACACACACACACACACACGCACACACACACACATACACACACACACACACACACACACACACACACACACACACACACACACACACACACACACACACACACACACAAGAATCTTTCTTAGCCATGGCAACAGGAGCCCTTGAGAATGACCCTTTGTTGCAAATAAATACCTATTTCCTCCTGATTAAAATGTGATATGTGATACAGCATATAAGTTCCCTTACTTTCAGGAAAATATACAAGAGAATTATAACAGTAGTTTCCTCCGTCTTCTCGGAAACTCAGTCGAGACTGAAGATTAGATGTTGACCAGCAAGGGACAGATCAGGTATCTGGTCCTAACAATAGCATTATTGTCTCCTGAAACATATAGCTGAGCCTTATAGTTCTGGAGTCTTCCAGTGCTCCAATATTGTAGACAAAATGTTACTTTTCTTTTAAATAATAATAGCCTAATGGTATTTTATTGTGCTTGTCTATTGAACTTTTAATTGTAAACATTGTATGTACTATTTGATAAAATTCCACTTAGATGACATGTGAACTTGGTAACGGCATGCTCATGGTTTGTATTTTATTTGGCATATTTACTCCTGCCACTTCCATATCTTGATGATGTATTGAATAGTGTGTATAACATGATGTAATGTCTGCACTGTAGAAATATTTTCCTTTTGTGACACAATATGATTAAAACATGAAATGAAACACCAAGGGTATAAGTCTGCATTTATAATGAGCATATTGAGAGTACAGTACAGTGACTTGAAACAGGGGTCAGAAGTAAACAGCAGTACGGGCAGTGTTAGTAGCATGAACAGGTTGAACAGGTTGTTTTGAGGTGTAAATACAGGGAAGGTTGTTCCAGTCAAATGGAATGACATGTGTCCGGTTTCAGAGAATATTCTTCTGGGAATAGCAAAGTAGGGATGTAGAGTATTTCTAAGTGGGTATGGGGATGTATATAGTACCAGTGACTGTTTCAGGTATGGGGGGCAGTTGAAGTGCACACATTTAAATAAGAATTGCTACCAGTGAAGCTGTCTTCTTGCCTTAGGCTGCAGCCAGTCCCCTATATGTCCATATATATGCATGTTATTGTCATCAGTATACTGTATCCCCATATGGGCATGCGGCAGGGTTGTGTTACAGTATGTCTCAGTCAGAGTGACAGGCCTCAGGCCCACCCACCCATTAGCCAATTTTAATATCATCATCATTATCATCATCATCACAAAATAGATTTCAAGATACCTTTCACTACTATACCTACAAGGCCCTCAACAACCAGGCTCTCCGACCTGCTATAGACAAATTCACAGAGGGGTGCCCTGGGCGCGGCCATTACTGAGGTGTAATCCATGGAGCAGGTGCTCCGTAGGCCAGGTGTAGCTAATCAGTGCTGCTGTGCTTAATAGTACACACAGTTTAATGGCCGCACCCAGGCAAGCCTCTGTGAATTTGTCTATACCTTTCTGAACTCCTCCAATGCCAAAGAAACAAACCTGGAGTGGGGTAACCGCTCTCCTGACTGTATGCCTGCCTCACCCATATATGCAATTCAATTCAATTAGCATTTATTGTCTCCGAGGAGAAATTTGTCTTGGGCACCAAGAGACAGCGTTATACATTACATACAGTACACAATACAGGTCATACCCATTCTCAGAGTATACCCGTTGCCCGTCTATGTCTGACGGTGTCTTGTTATAATGCCCATTAAGTTTTACATGGAGATCTCTGTGTCTGTCTGTCGTCTGTCTGTCTGTCTGTCTAAACTTTTAAGCCAATTTCCAATACTTTTACTTCTACTCCACTACATCTCAGAGGTAAATATTGATTGTACTTCTACTCCACTACATTTATTTGAAAACTTTAGTTACTAATTACTTTGTAGATTATTATTAGGAATAGGATTAGGATTATTATTACAAAACATAGGTAGGCTATACATTAACCACTTCAGCCCCATACACATTTCGACCATTTGAAAATAGTAGATCTACAAGCTCACAATGCACTACATTTGAAAACTTGAAATGGGATATTCTGCACAATGAGTAGTTTTACTTTTGGTACTTTAAGTGCATTTTGATGACAATACTTTTGTACTTTTAATCAAGTAGGCTACATTTAGAATGTTTGACTTTTCCTTAGGCTAGTTCTACATTGCAGTATTGATACTTTTACAAACTTTTAAAACATTTGAGTAGGCTACTTTTTCCACCCTGGTACAAGTAGCCAGGTCAGATGAGCGAACATTGGTCCTTGATAATAATCTTAAATGTAGGCCTATAGACAGTACAGTAGATTGCACTGTACCACTTTATGAACATAGAATTAGGAGAGGAGGATGCTATGGTGCAGTCACTGCAGTGTCCAAGGTCCAAAACTAGAAATAAGTAGTATCTCTAGGTCATCATGGCCCACAAACACTAGCTTGCTCAATTGTGTCCAAAGTTAACTTCACTGGATAGGCCTAATGAGCTTTGAAGTTGTAAAAGTCATATGCTCTATTCATAACATGCATGGCAAGGATTCATAGGATTATTATTATTTTATTTTTTACTTTACTTGTCCCAAATGTCTTAAATGAACAATTTAAAAATTTGGTTTTTGTATCACATATCAGACATTTGATTCACTAGGGCCGAATAATCCATTTGGAAGGCAGAATTTCACAATTGCGGAGGGTTATCTTCCTCGCAGCTTCCGAGATAGAAGAACGTCACACACACCTCATGCACAATTTACAAAAGGCACGGACGGGGTTCGAACCCGCGATCTTCGGTTTACGAGACCGACGCCTTACCACTTGGCCACCGCGCCTGCGCCTTACGGCTCGCCTTGAGAGTTTATCAACAATAATAGCCCTACAAAATAATTCTGCGTTGATGGATAGCAGTATCCGAAGTGCGAAGACGCTGCATGCAGGACACATTTGTCAACCATGCACGTAAAGCCATGTCGCTAGTCTAGCTAGCTAGTTCTACTAGCTACACAAAACGGCTTCTTATTCACTGACGTCTGACGGACCAACAAAGATGACGAAATTATGTATCTCTTTGGCTCAGCCACTAGAGGGAGGTGTTAGCTTCAATTTACCTCTCAGTCAGGCTACGAGGCTAATTTATACACTGAAATCAGCTCTTGTTTTCCGAGGCAAAGCGGCAGCGTCACCAATGACACACCATCTGAAACGTCATTGTCGTCATATCACAATGGGTGAGTGTGCTTAATAATTATTGATTGGTTGATTGGTTGATTGGTTGATTGATTGATTGATTACTTTATAGTCAGAGATGTAACAGCACGAGGTACAATCAGATATTAAAGCTAAAAGGATAACAAAACACAAAAGTCCAGGGAACTTGTTTCCAATTATTGTGGTCCTATGTATTCACTTCATCAACATTTAGGCCTATAAACTAAAATAAACACAATAATACATATCAGCAACGAATACAAACCACTATAGGCCTAGTATATATAATGCCCCCCTTTATTTACCTCCCCTTGTGGTCTCCTGATAGATAGCCTATAGCTCTTCAGGCCTGTTTTGAAAGAAGCTAGTGATCCACATTTGTTTTAAGGGATGGTGTCAGGGCATCCCACAACTCACTTTGGAGAAGTGTATGTCAAAAGCAGTATGTTTCTGTATTGGGCTACAACCAGTAAAATGCTCTGACCTCGCCCGCATTCACCTGGGTGACGGCAGACTCCTGGGCGAGCACTGGCACTTTGGCATGGGGGGGTCAGAGCAACATATGGAATGAATTCTGTACTGGCCATATATGGAGTGTGTCTTGAGTGTACAGGGTTTGATGAGGTCAGATCAACATAAGGAATGTCAGAACAGGTCAGCTCCATATATGGAGAAGGAGATGTAAGGGTGGCAGCAGGGGCAGTGTCTTGAGTGTACAGGGTTTGATGAGGTCAGATTAACATATGGAATGTCAGAACAGGTCAGCTCCATATATGGAGATCTAGGGGTGGCAGCGGGGGCAGTGTCTTGAGTGTACAGGGTTTGAGGCGGGCCCAGGTAGTTTTCGCCGGCTGCCGGGCGCAGCTACACTAACTAATAACTTTGGGGCGGGCCCGTCTAGTGTTTGAATGGACAGGTATCCGTCAAAAGGGAGACATCGAAGAGGAAGGACAGGTGGGGGAGAATCAACATATGGTATGTTAGAACGGGTCAACTCCATATATGGAGATGGAGGCATGATGTCACAAGGCATGACCATATATGGAGGTGTGACGTGACACACAGAAATACAGGTTTTCATAGTAAATCACTGTTTATTCTTCCAGGTAGCCCTACTCCGACTTAGCGTATTGGTCAGTCTTTGTCCCTTTCTGCCTTTTATGTGGAGATCCCTGATTTTGTGCCCATATCCCTGATTTGTTTGTGCTGACGCCATGACGACACACTGAGGTTAGATAACATACATATATGGGCGTAGCTGCATTGGGAACTCCTTGCATGGTTATAGCTGAATCATGGCGACATGAACGTGATAACAGAGGTCTGTTATCTGCGGCCAATTTTAATTTTAACAACCTGCACCAATCCGACCGACTTCCCACCGGGCATCACTCCCTCAGATCTACGGCGATATACATGCCAAGTTGAAGTTGATCTGTGGGAAAGTTCTTGATGATATGAAGGGAAACATTAAGCAGACACATAAACTGAGATTCTGTGAATTTAGATGACGAATGGCAAAACTAGCCAAGTCTGTAGATCTACTATTTTAGCTAATTCTTTTTACATTTTGACAATTGTTTTGACAATTTTTGCCTATAATGACATGTCCAATAAGGGCACCAGATTGAAAGTGGTTAGATTTGATTCTAACTATTCTTTATAAAGGTTATTATACTGTAAAACATGAACAGTGCTCTCCGCTGGCATAGCTAATAGCCATTCTATGAGATCCAGTTGGGTGTTTGCAATTCCTTAAGTTATACAATATGCATGAGGCCAGGCTGAGTCTTCTCTTCAAGACATCAAAGATAGCGCTTGCCTTTGGCGTCTCTATTTGATCAGGTATCCTAGAGGCTATTTGAAAAATGAATAAGGTCCATTTCCATTGGGAATGCCATGGCGTTGCAAATCACACATGTTGAGTAGCTATTCACTTTGACCTGCCAAATTAACACTGAAGGGTTCTGTTACACAACATGCTATTCAGTTTGTGCAGCAAACATTGAGCACCTTGAAATGTTATAAAATTCCACACGTCACGTAACGTCATGTGCATTTGTACCTACACGGATAACAATAGGTCCACTTAGCTCTACAATAGTAGAATATTGTTGAATATAAAAGAGCAAATTATTCAGTGACCTAGAAATGTAATTAGTGTTTCCCCTATATATAAGCATGACAATGGACATGGCTCCATCTTACGTCTTATAATTTCGTGTGTATGTTTTTAGTATTGGCTGGAGTGGAGGTGGTCCACAGGGCCACCATGACTCATCAATCTCAAAGATACGATTTCTTAATTTAATCTCCACCAGGTTGAGACTGAGACTATGTTTTGCACCTTGTCCGTCTGTGTGTCCGTCCGTGTGTGTGTCCATCTGTCTTTTGTCTTTTCTAATTTATAAAGAGAAGACTTCCGCACACCCGGCAGGCAATTTGGAGCAGGTGCGATGATGACAAAGAGTATACAATGTGGAAGAAGGGACATCCGCACACTGCCACTTGCTAGTTCAGAGCAATTTTATTAATTGAGCAACGTTTCGGTCTTGCGACCTTCCTCAGGCTGAGGAAGGCAGTGTGCGGATGTCCCTTCTTCCACGTCTTTTCTAATTTGAAAAACATTTTAAAATAGTTCAAATAGTTCACAAGCTCACAACATATCAATGTCGATCGGCTAGTTAAACTATTTTGAAATGGTTTTTTTTTAAATAGTAAAATATGGCAAATAAGTTTAGGGATAAGGGGTAGGTAGCACGCAAGATAGGGCCCTAATCTCCAGCACTGTTGGCCCGAAATGTCTCTATAGTCATGTGATCAAGGCGGATCTGTCCGATTTTTCATATTCCATCGTGACAGCCCACAATAACCTACCTGACCTGGTGGAGACCTGTGCTCTGATGAAAACATAGAAATGTACTTCACTGAAAACGAATCCATAGTTATCAGGTTGAGATTGACTTGTTACACTGCAGCAATTCTGTGTGTGTGTGTGAGTGCGCGCGTGCATGCGTCTTGTTGTTGCCGCGGGGGGTACTGCGCCCTGGTCGCATTTTTTATTCACAAATAAATTCATTATTAATCATTAAAGGTCTCCGTTACGCCCTCCATATTCATATGGTCAATGCCTGTGTGAAAAGTGGGAGCGATTGGTGCAGGCAATGAGGAGATAATGCGGTGTTTCTGACACACACACAGTCACACACACACACACACAGACATTGTTAGAATTATAGTATGACTAGAATTTCGTGGCCGCTTCGCGGCCGCTCATCCCAGAGTTACTTTGCCGCGCACTATGGGAAGAAGGAAATTGCGGGAGTTGACTCCACATGTAGTAACGGATGGGTTATTAGTTATTATTATGTGTCCTTATTAGTGTAGTGTAGTAGTCAACACGTTATGGCTTATACACACTGCCCGGTATTTGCTCCGATTATGCTGTCGGGGAGCATTTTTGGCGCTGGCCGAGATCGTGATCTACCTTTTGGGCACCGCTTAACTCAACCTTTTTTGTCCCAGGGCACACTTTTCATAGCCTATCTGGGGGAACACCTAGATATACGGTTTGTGTACACTGTATATATACCGGTGTGTATATATAGTAAATATATATAGTAAATATATATATTATATATAATATATATATAAATATATATATATATATATATATATATATATATATATAGAATATTAGTGGTCCATGACATGAAAATGTTTGAGAACCACTGCTCTAAAACAACATTGGACAATTATGTTTGACAGTCAGCAATATTGTTGCTTATTCTAGATTTATTTTCTGACTTTTTCGGATTTTCTGACTTGATCTGGCCTGTTAATATTTTCATAGACCTGGTTGCTTGTTTCCCTCTCAGTCAATGTGGCAACCCTGGTCAATGCCGTGTTTACTGTTGTGGTTCTGTATGATGATTTAGCTTAGCACACAACAGCTAGGAGGATGCAGCAGGCTGATGCCGTCATGTTTAACAGTATTTTGCGCAATTTATGTCCCTGAATTTATGGATATGGACTTATGGCTCCATCGCTGCCTCTTTCTTTAGTAGAAGTAGAAATTTAACGTGTTGCTGACTGTTTACCTCCCTCTCACACGCGCGCACACACAGCTGACGTCCTCTCCCACCGACGTCAGCTGTTCATTTATCTCCTTATTCATACACGCTTTGAGCTATAAAGCGCCTTTTAAATATGACAATGCTGTATATATATATCAGCTGCACAGTTCAGGCAAGTGTCTGTGGCATATTTAACTTTAACAAAATAGGTCTGACAGCTTAAATCCGCGTGGCAGTGTTGTGTGTGTGGGACACGGGGTAGTGTGTGTGTGTGTGTGTGTGTGTGTGTGTGTGTGTGTGTGTGTGTGCGTGCAATCAGAAGTACTGGCAGTAGCGAAATAACAAACGCGATCTGTCTAATTGTAGTAGTTAGGCACAAACCAAGTAGTTTCTAAGAACAATGTTAATGTAACCAAGACATTCGCTGAGCGAGCTATATTTTAAATTCAGAGATTTAGAAGGAATAAGCGAAATGGTGAGGCGACCTTCCGTGAGGTAAGGTTTCTCTGCAGAGTGCGGAGAGGGAGATCCATAGGGGAGATCACATTACAGCAGCCAAAGAGGGAGGGGGGTGAGGGGGGTTGCGAACTGTTTTTCATTGGCTTGTCGCCACATGCGCACATCTTTTCATTGGCTAGTGGCACATCTTATGGGCACATCTTTTACGGGCACATCTTTTCATTGGCTAGTGCACACATCTTTTGCGCCACGTGACAACTTTACAACTATTAAATTAGATAGTATGATGATGATGATGATGAATCAATTCAAAACCTGAGACCCAGAAATTCAGTCTGAGATCATATTGTTCTAAGGTATTCTTATTCATAACTCACTCCCTGAGAGCAGAGCACAAGACAATTGTTTAATGTAGCCATCTTTTAAATAATTCATTAGTTTGTGTTTCTTCTCATTGAAAAACAAAGCTTCTATTGCTGTGTATATGGGATTATATTGTAACTCATGAGAATCGTTTGCTGAACAAAGACATTATATGCTAAATAAATATTTAGTCTGTCATTAGGTCGAAACTTTGGCAGAAGTTACGTTGAATAATTCAATGAGTATTTCATTATGTAAATAAATACATAGTGTTTAACTAGAGAAATATCGGTTCCTATTTTAAATTATCAATCATGCGGAAGCACAGCTAAACACCCTTAAAGCTTATATAATTAGTTGCGTGCTGGTGTACGTACACTGAAATGAGCCGATCTACAATCAGTGTGCTTGAGTTATCTCATCTCTATACTTTGTAACTTGACAAGGCATTAAATGCTAAATAAATATGTAATCATGCTGTCCTAAGAAGGCTCTTAATTTCTTAAATCATGTAGCTATAGCTGAGCCGAAGGAGCTTTTATTGCTCTTGGAGAACTGGTAATTCAAAATGAACCATGTTTAAATCAGTTTGCTTTGGCTAATTAACTGAGACAGAGAAGAGACATAAACACTTCTTCTGTAGGCTATGACCTCCAATTAGGGTGACCAGATAGATACCAACAAACCAAAATGTGGCAAGAGTTTGTGTGGAACAATGTATGACCCATTACCATTGCTGAGAGGTAGCATAACATTTTAATTTAAAGGTTTTAACAAATAAAACATATATATTCTTCCCCTTAGCTTCTATCATCTCACTTTGCCTCTGGTTGGTTCAGTAGCAGGCAGCACACAATTATACTATTAAGCAGGTTACAAGTTAGGCCTTTTACATTATAAAGCCTAACTCTTTGTCCATCCTTAAATAAAACAGAATTCCACTGGGTTTTCCTTCCTTTATACTTTAAGCAACCCTGCCTAGTGCCTACGTATATTACTTTGTCCAACAACAGATATGAACACATACTGTAGCATGGTTGATTGTGCCTATCAAAAAACAATAAAATGAAACTTATTCAGACTTTTCCAGTAGCTATAGCTGAACCAATTTCTTTGACAGCCAGGTTAACACCCACGAACCATCGTGTGCAGACAACAAACACAGTCCTGTGAAGACAGCTATCCCCGCTTTCATTCGCTTGGGATGAAAGCCAGTTTTTGGAAAACCATCTGTCCTGCAGTGTTTGAAGTTTTGAAAACTAGAGCCAATCAAATTGCAGGGCATCATCTCTAGTTTTCGGAAGGCGATTCCTCCATTGGGTACCTGCTGAAACGCAGGTTGACATTTATTGACACACCTTGTAGTATAGCAGCTTGTGGAAGTGCAACATTTGTTAACCACTTTCAACCGTGGAGTCTCTATTTTTAGCATGTCATTATTATAGGCAAACAGTTTTCCTGATAATGTCACAATTAAAATTACCTTTGGTTGGCACTTAGTTGTGCACACCAATCTAGTTAGTACGTCAGATCGGGGTTGAGTAGGTTACCAAGGTTATGTTACCCGACTGACATCAGCCAAAGTGGCGAATTAAAGTTCAGGTGAAATTGCATTTTGAGACCATGTTGTGACGTATTCCCTAGTGACAGGGTGTGTCAGCCAATCACAGCGATAATGGCGGTGGGGGCATCTCCACTTCATCACTTCATCACCTGAAGTGAGAAATAGGATCTCTCACTTCAGATGTTTTCACTTTTCAGATACATATTAGTGTATAAAGTTGAGAACAAGGTTTGATTGAACCGTCTTTGTTATTCAACAGTCTAGCACAAATGAATCAGCTCCATATGTGGTAGACAGACATTGAGCTATGGGATTGACAGGTGCCAGGTCGTATGATTGGTTGAAATTGGTTCGGAACTGTCAATATAAGGGCTGAGAGAACATATATGACCCCAATATTTCTTTAATTACAGCTGGCATTTAAAGAAGATCTAAAACAGCCATTCCCTATAGTGGAGGACCATGATGTTGACTTGTATCTTGTCCCCACCTTTTCAGGTGTGATTGTTACATTGGATCTATGCCATAACAAACTAGTTTCAAGAAGCAACGATTGCTATGAGGGGAAAAAACCAACAGAGCTGTTCGAGAGACGGATACGGCAGACTGCATTTTTGCTCGTTACGGTGATGCAGACAGGTACCCACACTCCCACAACATTTGCCAGCTTTCTGACATGATAACTAACTGGTTAAAACTATGTTCTCCACCTAAGGTTCCTATAGCTATCACACCATACCTAGACATGGAATACTGACTGTACTGATTGTTAATAATCAATAGCTTGGCATTCAGACATGACACGACTATAGGCCATGTCAATGTAAAGCCAGATTATTAAAACAATTTTCACTGGCCTAAAAAAAGATGTTCAGTGTCACACTCAGTCACTCACAACACAAGACTATGTGCCTGGCAGTAGTGCATTGTGAATGACATCTGTAGTGACAGCTCACCTGAATAGCCAGGCGCACAGTCAACAGCACCAATCATTGTTGGCTGACTGCAGTAGCATGTGTTTGATGCAACTTATATTTGCAACTTAAGGACGGGTAGGATCAACATATGGAAAGTCAGAACAGGTAAGCTCCATGGAGATCTAAGGGTTTGAGGTCAGATGCAGAGATGCTGGCCGGCTCCATATATGCAGATCTAGGTGATGATCTAGGTGATCTTCTCCATGTGTGGCTATTGTTATGGCTGATAAAATACCCAATATATCATTCAGCCGGAAGGCTAGCTAAGCCTGGGAGACAAATAAACTGTAATGACGTGCAAACTATAAAGATTCATAGCCAAACAAGAAGCTCAAGTTTAAAATGGCTTTACTTATAGATCAGTGCACCAAATAGCAAAGAATCTAATTTAAACAGTAGCAAAAATACCAAATATGAACAAATCAAAATAAAGTGCAAATGTGGTCAACAAATTGTATCACTCCCGGCTCACCCTGCTTCCAAGTTCAAACAACCTTAAGGTGAGCTGGTAAGGACCTACATTTGTAAGTCATGGTGGCCACCCACAGAGGCGCTACCACCAATGATGAAGCGCCAATGCGGTGTCTACACCCATCACAAACAAAGTGATCTTCATATATGGAGATGGCCATATATCGTGTCACAACGCACTGACTGACTGACTGACTGACGGCCGCAATTAAACACAATAAAATAAAACAAAGAACATATTGTTGCACATGACGGTGTGTCCATCATTTTCTTAATGTAACATTCTTTTCAGTTGTCAGTCCTCAATTTATGAATGGATCTGAATTAAACTTTGTGAAAAATGGCTTTTTGTTACAGTATTTTGCATTGAACAACTGATTGTTGCATCAATTGGCAAAATAGGGCGTGTCCTATCACAAAAGGGTGCATAATGGCAAGGTTTGTCATTAGGCAAGGAGGAAGATAATGGATTGGTGGTGACTCAATTCTGAGGGCCACACCACTTCTGTTTTTTGGAATTTCTCTGAAGGGGATCTTGTTGTGGCTGATACGGCAAGTGAGAGAGTTTAAGATGTTCTGTAAGAAATATGGGGCATTACAAATATTACAAGAGAAAGTCCTTTGCACCAGAAGCCTAGGCAGTGGTGAAACATGATGATTGAGAAATGGCTTGTTTCAAGTCTATAAAAGGAGTATTGCATAAAAGGATTATTGTCTGAGTTTAGCACCATTAATGTTTTTCTTTTTTTCATTAACGTTCTGGGCATTAAAAGGGGGCCATTAAGAGAAAAGATAAATGGGACGTAGATTTTCTCTCAGACACACACACGCACACGCACACGCACACGCACACGCACACGCACACACACACACACACACACACACACACACACACACACACACACACACACACACACACACACACACACACACACACAATAATGGATGTATTTGAGCACAACTGTTAAAGTATTTTTAAACAATCTAATGAAATTGTTTCAGAATGTTAGCATCAAGGGAAATGAAAGTGGCAGCCAACACCATGGGTCCTTGCTGGAGAAATGAGGAGAAAAGATTCTCATTGTGAGAAGGGTATGGTGGATCTGACCCTGGCTACAACAAGACAAGCCAGTGTGAAATCAGTTTGAAAGGTAAGCAGCTGATAAAGCTACACAACAAAAGCAATATCATCTCTCCCTCTCTCCCTCCCCAAATTTTCTTTTCACCCCTCTATCTCCTCTCATTAGCCAGAGTGGGTTTCCCACAACGTTGTATGCTAAATATGTTGGAATTGAAAGGGAAAAAAGCAGATTGATTCAGGTCCAGTAGAGCAGATCATTGAAAAAATACTTTTTATCTTAAGGATGCAATTTCAGTTAAGTTAATTTTCATTTAGGAATAGTAGCCTAATTGTTTTGATTTTGTATTTTCTTTTCTTTTTTTCTCCCCATATGATACCTTTAAGTCTCAATGCCCTGTGATCAAGTAATTATCTAGACTCAGCCTATAATGTTTACCCAGCAATTATGAGCATATCACTCATGCCTGTTGGGTCTGTTACCATAGTTACAATACGATTCTGCGGACAATCATCTGGTCCTTAGTTCCTCCAATAGGCTTGCAGGGCTGAAGCTGCAATATAAAGTAAAGATGCTCATCTTTCAGCAACACACTAGTAAGAAACAGAAACAGGTTCATGAGTATGAGAAAGTATTGCATATTGGCAAGAAGGGGACGGCGCCCAGTCATGGCGGAACACAGAAATGAGATCCGACGACCCACACAGCAGGAGAGGCAGGTGAGAGCATCTACCATTTTGAAACTCAACTCCTCTTATTGTTCATTGAAAGTGTTTGGCGGAACAAAACCGTGACAGTAAACAAGATACGCCTTAGCATTGAGTCTCTGAATATAAAAGGGACCAAGATTAACAAAAAGATATCAGTTTAGATAAAATGCATTTGTTGGTTGAAAGCGAACTGAAAGCTTGCGCTCATTATACTTAAAACAAAAAGACCTGCAGAGCCTACTCTGGTTAAAAGGGGTTTCGATTGGTGTAATGAAAGAATTTCAGTTGAACTCTTGTTGTTGTTCCTTTATAATACACTACAACGTGAGAAATAACACACTACATCAGTCCAAGTTTCGCAGAAGCTAATAGCATTGTATTTATTGCAGCTATTCCTCATACCAAATTGGCCTTAATCGAGCGGAGTCCTCCAAATCTTATTACACGGAACATCTGAGGGGAAGATATATTCAGCCGCCATCATAGATGAGCTTTGAGGCCAGCCTCATTCAGATCAAAGGCTTGGGGGTTAAAATGGACTTTTTGTTTGCTATCCATATGATTTTGAGTAAAGTAAATGTGGGCTGTAAATCTGTGGCTTAGAAAAGGACAACAGCCAATGCAGCATGTTCGCGCTGCCCCCCTGCTGGGCGGCCCATGAGCTTGTCGATATGGCGGTTTGATGTTGGTTGGAAAATAAGAACCCCCCCTCTCATAACCAACACAGAGAGGGCTGGAACAGAGAGACAGGAACAGAGAAAAGAGGGTAGAAAGGGAAGAACCATCGACAGATGGACTCCGTTGTGATTAAAGATGGCGGCAGTTCATACTGCAGACTGCGAAGGACTATACTCGGTGGGAGTTGTCTGCAATTCAGCGCAACAAAACCAAGAACCACACAGCAAGGTAAATCCAAATGGCCTTATTAGGTACCGTATGATGTCTACTTGATGGAATCATTGAGGATGGAGACTGCCGTTGCCACAAACTTTGAATCATGTTGTTTATAATTTGATTATTTATGTGATGAGGTGTTTTTCGTTTTTCATTTTGACGACATACTGCCTCGGTTATGACCTCCCTCTTATCAAAAGTGAAGCACGTCAATTTATTTGACTGCTTGATGTGCAGCCCTTGACATTAATGGAGATCACAATAGGTCTCCATGCTTAATTTTGAGTGAATTTCTTAGTCATCCTTTCTTGTAAGATGAGGTACTTTCGCCATTCGGTGCATGGCTACAGTAACATGTCATTGCCGTTATGTGTCATCACAGTAAACAATGCTTTGCCTTTAGAATAAGGTTTCCCATGTTACTATATAAACCAGAAGATCCAGAAATATAAACTTAAGTCTGCAAATTGTTAAATCCTCTGTGCCTAATCCATTCCTAGGCTTGTTCGTCATGATATATTCAGCCAGGACAAAGGATATCAGCAGGACTCCAGAATACATTTTCTGACAATCTTTTGATATTGCTCTTTGAAATCTTTTGAGAATGGAGGTTAAAAAGCATATAACCTGAACATGTGAAATACAATATCTCTTTTCTTTTTTAAATCGTCCGTTTTGGCTGTTTCTTTGTTTTGTTTTAAAGTATTTCATTGATAGGTCTAACTGTGATTTTTCTGTTGTATTATTCCCTTGTTATGGAAGATAATTTGTTCTGGGGGGATTTTTTTATTTTGCAATTTCTTTCACTTTATTTTTGTTTTAGCAAAACCATTTTGCAGAACAGAACTCTCTATTGTGTGCAGTCAGAAAAGGAGCATTCATTTAAATGTCCTAATGGGCTTTTGTTCATTGTAGAGTCCTCAACAAAGATAAGCCTAGTTCAACCAAGGCCTACAAGGGGGTGTAAATCCACACTGACAGGTGTAACAAAGGAGAAGTGTGAAATATAATATCACATATAGTGTTGTTGTTCTTTCAATCAATAGCATTTGTTAAATACAAGCCAAACTTTTAAAATGTTTCTTTTGAAATAATACATTATCTGACTGTGGATTATGCTTCTTTCATTGATAACCAAGAATAACATAACTAAAACACTAGACTACATTATAATTATTTCACTATTTCGACAATCTTCTTATTAGGTGATAATACTGTTTTTCTTTACAGTACCATACCAGGCTAACTTGGGAGCTGTAATGCACAACCATGGCAAATGTGTGACTGTGTGGCTGACACATTCATACGACAACATACCGGTAGCCTATAAATTAGGCTTTTACTGTCCTACAGTTTCCAGGCAGCTGCATGAATGAGTGAATTGCTCAAGGGCATCACAGTGGTAGTTGTGCACTTCAGGAGGGAGAGGAGAGCTCATTAGCCATTCTCACTCCACTAAGGTCTTCCCAGTTTGTCTTGGGGCCTTTCGGTCACAAACCCATTTCTCAAGCCTTTAGGCTACTGCCAGTCCACATTATAGCAACTTTCTTCCCAAGACATTCCTGATATCTACTTTTACGAACGAACGCACGCACGCATGCAAATGTTAGCCTATTAGTGAGGGGAGAAGTTTGGGACTTATGTATATGTGTTTTTTTTATGTGTGTGTGTGTGTGTGTGTGTGTGTGTGTGTGTGTGTGTGTGTGTGTGTGTGTGTGTGTGTGTGTGTGTGTGTGTGTGTGTGTGTGTGTGTGTGTGTGTGTGTGTGTGTGTGTTTCATAAAAGAATAAACATAAATTAAAGCTCTGCCCATGACATGCACTTCTCATTAGTGGATGCAGGAAATAAAAAGTGAAAGTGATGCACAACATGAATTATTTACAGTATTTGGGACAACAGCAGAGAGAGAGAGAGAAAAGAAAGCGGTAGCCGGTGGTGAAGAGATTGAAGTCGCACACGCACAGTAGTTCATGTACATGTTACCATGTAAAAATAATATACAAAAAATCTACCAGTGCAGTGCATTTAGCTGCAGGCTAAAAGAGCATAGTTGAAATGTTATGCTTATTGGTGTGGGTTGAGCTTCCTTCCAGAGCATGAAATACTGTTTTGGGGGCATATTCTTTTTTTCTTCATATTAATTAGAGATTGATTAATACAAATGTTTTATCTGGAACTTGGTGGGATACAATATGGCTAAGCACATTGTTCAATAATAATAAAAATATCAAATGTTTCATCTCATGGAGGAGTGCTTCTCACGGAGATGGTGCAAATCAATGCCCAACGATGCTCACATTTCCTTATAAACAGTCCACGTCGGCCTTTGCAAGTTGCTTAAAACGTACAGTTTCTGAGTTCTGTCTGTTTGGATGCTGCTGCTGGCTACTAGTATGCTGTGAGTGACAACCTGCTTGTGAACTCTTCACCTTCTGACTTGTCACTTGGGTTTCAGCCACAGAGGCTGCATGCAGTCAGGATGACTCAACTCCCTGTATTGCAGCGTTTGTCTTGCATGGGTGACCATGACCTTCTCATTCAAACTGCTAATAGGATGCTGCAGCGTGATCTTGTGTCACTAGTAATGCGGCTCATTGTTTGCTGTAGCCTAGTAGCTGATCTTCTAATCTTAACCCATTCTGACCTGAGATCAGATTCTAAAAATGTCTTCTACATCCTGACAGTTTTCTGAAAAAGCTATGTTTCTATGTCAGTCGTTCTTCGATGTTTCAAAAATAGCAGACCTACAAGTTCGTAGCGCGCCACTCGGTGGCGCGCTATGAGCTTGTAGATCTGCTATTTTTCAATAGCTAAAGCATTACATGATGCTAACACCAAAAGGGGTTCCCGCCCAAAATGGGTTTTAAAGTCCTCTGAAAATAGACAATGAAAATATATATTCTGTTGACAGGCCTATAGTTTTTAGTTTTCGGGAAAAACAATGGTATATTTTACAGTTACTGTACAGTTGCTACACACATCACTGGTCACGAATGAGATCACATGAATGCAGGAATTCGCATGAATTGCAATGTGATGTGTTGTGATCTTGTAGACTTGTAGATTTGACAAGATGTGGTGTAGATTCTACACCAAATTTCTTTGCTGAAAACAGCAAAGACAATTGTGCAGCAAACTGCACAATTTCCACCGAATGTTCGCCCAGAACAAGAATGCTAGGGTTCATGTGGTTAAATCACACCACAGGGTTCCAATCATACAGATTGACATTGTTTCGCGGCGTGTAGTTCCATGGTTCCCCAGGGGGGCAGGTCTAATAATAATGCACTGAAATATGACGCTTGACACTAAACCAATATTTCTCGTGCTTCCTTCTTAAGGACCAAATGGATGGAAAAGACACATTTTCATGGCAGCATTCTCCGTTGGCATGGACCTCCCATTTCAGAGAGCTGAAAGGAATATTATCATCATTGCAGTCTGACTTTTTACGCGACCCTGCAATGGAAACCTCAATACATGGAAGGACTGGAGGATGCATGAGGCAGAAGGTCATAATCAAGGTAAATTCTGGCATGCATTATCTACAATAATAATAATAATAATAAATTGGCCATCATTTGCTACGACATTAGACTAATAGAGCGTCGATGTCCCGCCCCCTTTCATGACGACGACAGGCCTGGAAGAGAATTACCCATAAACTTTTCCCCATTGACGTTTCAAAAAGTATTCTGGTTGTGACAAATCATGACAATAAACAACGTTTTGGGCCGATCAAAAAAATAGAAAGAAGAAAAAAAGGCCAGGGTACAACACTTCCTACTTTTTCCTAATTATTTGGCCCAAAACATTGTGTTTATTGTCATGATTTGTCACAACAAGAGTTGGCTTTGTCCGAGGCATGGGAAAAAAATAATGGGGAATTCTCTTCCGGGCCTGTCGTTGTCATGAAAGGGGGCGGGACTGCGACACTATATGCAGGGCCTCTGGAGTGAGTGCATGTGCAAATCGTCAAAGTTGCCCACCCCTGCTCTAGATGGAGGTCAGGGGTTGACACCATGGTTGACACTAAGGTCTCAGAGGCACTTGCCAAAAAGTTAATCGTCCATTATAAAACAATATGTACATTTTGGTACAATGTTTACTTTCATGGAGCTGTGCGATAAAAAATAATGTATACCTCAAATTTTAAGCTAAATAACTTACCATACATAGAGCTATGACTATATGGGTTCACACAATATGTGTAGCAACAGTTAAAACGGCACATTATAGGTAAACAGTGCTCTTACATTCCACAGACAGAAGACATTATAGGGCTGTATTTTGCGTGTCTTAAGTACCAGGTCTTATTCCCTAACTTGAGTAAACTAAAGACCTGGAGGCGTGATCAATGCCATTTGGCTATTCTGAGTGGCCAAAGAGCATTGATCACGCCTCCAGGTCTTTAGTTTACTCAAGTTAGGGAATAAGCCCTAATGTGTTTAGACTATAGACTGGTGCTCGGCTGTAGAGCACAGAGTCGGTAACGTTGGAAGTTGAAGACCCATGCCCCACCCGGCTATGCAATACCTGTTGTACCTGTGTCAGAGTACTTATTCCACCCATCCGTCTGTGTCCCTTTTCTGCCTATATATGGAGATTTCTGTATCTGTCTCTCTGTGTCCCTTATATGGAGTTCTGTGTCAGGCATGTCCAGTTATGGAGTGTTGTGATGTCAGAACAGGCCAGCTCCATATATGGAGCATGGGCAGGGGCCCTGTCCAGAGCCCGGGCAGAGGCCTTTTGTGGCAGTTCTGGACAACAGTGGGTCCGACCGACTCGACACTGGGCATTGCACTCCCTGTGGGGGGGTTGAATGCGTGTGTCAGATTTTAACGTCGGTGGGGCTAATGGTTATTGAGTTACGTGCATTATAGCCGTATTGTACAGACAGACGTACAGAGACATGGTAAATATAGATATAGCTTGTGTTGTGTTTATAACGGTTGTGTCCACTCTCAAACAAGCACTTGCCTGTCCGGGCAACCTGAAAGCAGACTCCACCTGCCGAAAGTTTTATTTACCTCATTTATCAATCGAGTGTAAAATCTGCCTCCAATTCGAGCCTAGGTTTTGGAGTACACTCACGTCGCTCTCATACACACACAAACGCACGCACACGCAACTTGCAAGCCCAACTGGTGTGTTGTATCTTAAATAAATAAAGAACGAACACCTGCATGAATTAAATAATAGCTGTAGGCCTACCCTACACATGTTTCCCTCTCGCCTCGCTTGTCTGGCTGTCATGTCCACACACGCACGCACCAAGGCTACATGACACAGTCATCACAGTTGCATATCGCCATGAATGGAATACATTTTTAGGCTACTATATAATTTTTACCCATTCGTGTGCAGTGCGTTAAAGCAGTCATGTGTAGCCTAGGTATAGGCGAAGGCGATCAGTGAAACTGCTCAGTGCTGTGAGTGCATGCTGTGGGTGGGTGATTGTCGTGATGCCTGCAGCCCTGCACCGCACGTTAATGAGAGATAACCTCGCTGGCAAGGCAGTCATAAATAATCAACGTTTATGTGGAGTGATTGATGAATGAATCATGAACATATGGATGAAGGCTGCTGTGTGCTGGTATGTGCTGGTGTCGCTGTTTAAACAGCGCCCGCCGTGGCCCTGCCCCGTCTCGCTCATCGTGACCCAGATGACCATATCTGCCGTTTATCTGAATGACTGTTAAAGCACTTATTTAAATGTGTGAATGATTAAGCCCCTTACACTTATAGCCTACAATTGCAAATAGGCAAGCTAGGCCTACGCTTGTCATTGTCACTTGGAAATAAAGGCGTGTAGTTTATTTGTGCCTAAATATATATTTTTTATATCACAGTTATATTATAGGGCCTATAATATCCCTGTGATATAAAAAAATATATATAAAGTAATAATAATAATATAGGCATCTGATGTCACGCTGCGCTCCCGAATCATCTCACAAGTGCACTCGCACATATATGTTTAACAAGGCCAGTAAAGCACTGTTTGATTAAGCAAACTTGTACATTGTAAACATATTGTTTTTAATTGCTTGTATGTAAAGTTGGAAATCTCTCTTTTTCTTTTTAATACAGTTTTATGTTAACATTTTAGGAGTGAATACATATGTTTAGATGCCTGTGACAGCCTGTCAGCTGATCAAACAATGCTGCTCCGCTTTTCTACGACAGAAAAACAAACAAACAAGGACAAAGCCTACGACACCTGACGTATTTTTTGTCCTGGCACACATTCAAGTTCAGTGTTTTTCGGAAATGATAAATGCCGACAATTGCGGTAATTCCGGCGTGCGCCCATATTTTGTCAAGGCCTGCATGGAGTTTATTTGTTTTCACTCCTCTGCATGGTTATTGGATATAATATCATATTATGGTAAGAAAAGCACTAGTACGGAATTCTCCTTTAAACACCAAAGAGGAAATAATCAATCCATGACAGAGACTCTTGTTTGTTCCGTTTGTTAGCATAGTATAAAGCTGTACTGGTTACTGTAGGCTATATATATGGTATCCATATCTGAATTGCCATCGGGTCCCCCCAACAAAGATGTCTGTGAACACGGAAGTAGGGCACTTATATGAATATGTGTACTTTCATATTTATATAGCCTAGAATAGATCATGTGTCAAACTGATGAGGCTTGTGTTTAACAGGGTCTGTGTGTGTGTGTGTGTGTGTGTGTGTGTGTGTGTGTGTGTGTGTGTGTGTGTGTGTGTGTGTGTGTGTGTGTGTGTGTGTGTGTGTGTGTGTGTGTGTGTGTGTGTGTGTGTGTGTGTGTGTGTGTGTATTGTATGTTTCCAGTCTGAAGTACAGTATGTGGGAAATGGGCATTAAAAAGAGAGCCCAGGGGAAATTCTTGACTGGGCTTTTTGTATATAAAAGTTCCTTCTCTTCTCATGTTGTTAGTGATGCGTTAGATCTCAAGCCCTTACTCTATGACTAAAGTGGACCATTTACTGGCTTGGTACTCATTTTTCATTCATTCATCTAACTAATTTTGATAAGTCAATGAAAGGAATATATCATATGATAAAATGTTAGTATAGACACTAGAATACCAGATTAAAAGGAGGCATTTCAGTTGTTGATATAGGCTTATTGCATATTTGCACACACACACACACACACACACACACACACGCGCATGTGCGTGTGTGTGGCCCTTACATTACTACCATGCTACTACACCGTTGAGTATAAGCCTATATCCATTAATGCAATGTGATGCATGCAGGTATATGCTGCTTAGGCTTGAAGAAATTGTTAGGCTATCTTTTTTAATAATTTTAATATAATAAAACATAATTGGGTCCAAGAACTCGGTACCGTTATCTTGGTTTAGCCATATGATTTCCCTGATTTTATTAAACCGCCAAAAATTACCTTATTTGTAATTATTTCGATTTTTTTTTAAGTGAATGTTACAGTCAGTCGATATGATAGTCTATTATTTTCCAAGGGCTCCAATCTCTAAGCCTGATCTAATCAAAATCATTCATATGTTTGTTTTATTAAAACCACAAAAGCCAATATAGATCCACAAATTATATACATAATTTCTAATTTACCACATGATCGACCGTTATAATGAACAGGCACAGCAACCGTACCATAGTCATTACATTGGGATATCGTCTTAGACTATAGTATAACACAATGTGTAGCCCATTGTGTTCCTGACAACAGCATGCAATGCATTGCTGGCTGTATGATTCAATGTCACGCCGTTTGCTCACAAACTGGCCCGAGAGGACGCGTGAAACTATTTTCCACTGTAATTACACAATGAGGACACGGGGCTAAATTGGGTAACAGCGTCGCCAGAGCCCTATATGCACGTATACACGTTCATTTGGCGGACCACTGTGCCGTCACCTGTGTGTGCGTTTCTCGACCCCATAAATCAGAAAAATAAAAGTACAAGGATATATATTTTCCTTCCCTTTCCTTCTTTCAAAGACCAGGCAATGTGTGCTGTGAACACGCGAGGCGCTGTGCATCATCTGCTCCACAGCCCTCTGCTAGTACACAGACAGTGAGAGCAGCCATGGAAAGGTGGAGAACGGACTGTTTTCTTTGTTATTTTTAAACTCTTTGCAAATCGCACCTATGACACTATTCATAGTGACCCGTGTCGGTTCGTATTCCCGATGCACCCGAAAGCGGCAAGAAGATTTTCACAGGTGAAGTATAGATCACTTTTTTTTCCTCCTTCCCCAGCTCAGGGATTGGGATTGCGGTAGTCGGGAGATATGTGCCATCGTTTTTTTTTTTTTTTTTGCTGTAAGTCAAATCCGAAATCGTAGTGTGATCTTTCTCTCTCCCTGCGCCTCGTAACGGAGGGCAAAATGTGCGTTAAAAGTGCTAGTTGTTCATTGAGTTACACCACGGCCATACGCGCGGATAATAGGAGGGAACGATTAGGTAAATAGTGTTTCAAAGTTGTGCACTTGTCGGTCGGCTGCTGAAGGGCCTGGCTGTGGCTGGGCTGGCTGACTGTGTGTGTGTGTGTGTGTGTGTGTGTGTGTGTGTGTGTGTGTGTGTACGGAGTTTGTTTCTGGCTCCCCTCCCCCACCCGTATACCGCCGCCAGTCCGCTGCTCTGCTCTGCTCATTCTGGAGAGGCCAAGACATGAATGTGATGTGAGAGAGGCTCACTTCAAAGGAGACACGGCTGTAGTGTACTTACAGCCTGCTAGTGCTCTCTCTCTCACACACACACACACACAGGTCGCCTGCGAAACACAACCACTGTCTGATCATGCACAATAAACAATAGACACACACAGCTGTAGATATACAGTCCGAGGAGGCATGCTGGCATGGATCGCTGTTGTTGTCCCCGGGCAGTTTCTATCTAGTGTCATTTTCAGTTATACTTCAAGGCTGGTAGTGAGTCGGCCAGGGCTTCCCATGTTATTCGCGTGGTCTGGTCAGTACAGTACAGTAGCCTACTACATTTTATTTTAGCCGTGCAAAGAATGTTGAATCGGAAATCCATGCAGTGTAAGCTAGTGCTATCTCAACCGGAGGGATTATCCCATAGCATTTTGACTGCAACGGGGGGCGTGGGGGTGGATCTGGAAATGGGAAGGGAGGGGGATCAAAACGGTCCAATTCAAGGGCAAACTGATTCTCAGAACTCTCTCAACTGGGCAATGCAGTGGCACGTGTGCATGTGTCCGTCCGTGCGTTATATTGTTGGGAAAAGGTAACGGTATTAGTAGGTTTAATTAATTAGGAAATAAATGTATGTACCTGTATTGGACAATGGCGTAAGTGGGCGTGGCCTAAATTAGAAGTGACTTTAAACTTGAAATTATTTCTACATTGGGGCCGCACAGTTAATTTCAAAATGTAAAGAAAAAATAATTATTAAGTGATTGATGTAGTAGTGTAAAAATATACAGCATTTGCCCCATATCAGTCCCTATGCTCATTCTGTAACTCCGCCTCCGAGATGAGGTCACAGTTACCATTCCACTGCATTTCAGAACCAGCGCATGGTTTCCACTAGGAACGTTGCTTACCCTTTTCTGCATATCGTATCCAAAAAGTGGTTGCACACCGGCCGCGTTTTTCGGAAAACCGATGGAGAAACGCAGCTTAAAAATCCGAATTTGCGCTCGGTGTGTGGAGACCTTTAAGGTTCGATAATGAGCTAAACAAATTTTACTTTATTAGCGGACAAGAAAATCCAAGTTACGGGTTGAAACGAGCCACTTCCATGTTCTTTAAGGTAGTTGTGCGCATTAGCGCCTCCCCTGGTCGAATGTGGAATTAGATAGATTTTCCAACTGACTTCAGTCTGTCGACATTCGACCAGGGGAGGCGCTAATGCTTGGATGTTCTTGTCCACAAATAAAGTAAAATTAGTTCAGCTCATTATCGAACCTTTTTTTGGATACACTGTGCAGAAAAGGGTAAGCAACGTTCCTAGTGGAAACCATGCGCCTGTTCTGAAACGCAGTGGAATGCATTGGTAACTGTGTGTGACTTCCTCTCAGAGCTACAGAATGAGCGTAGGGACTGAGTGCACATGTGGGGCTAGTCACAGCATCAATGATCACACTATTCCTAGTTCAGTGTTGTTGGGTTGAGGACCGAAGCTTTATTGTATTTGAAGGTCACCACTCCATTGATTTCCTGTCACTTTCCACTGTCTCGTTATAATAAAGCAAAAAAAAAGCCAATTCTATAAGAATAGGTTGTTCTTCAAAACTTGCGATAAACCGGAATTTATTTATGTAGTATTTTGTATTATTTATTTTCAAATGTCTGATAGGGATCTCATCCTTATGAGCCCGTAGACTGCCCCACTGGCTGTGACATTACATACATTTCACGTATTCTATATAGACAGCCATAGATCACTATACCCTCCTCTGTCGGTGAGTTATCGCGGCGGTATTAAACGTTACAGCGCTGCGTGCGTGTGTAGTGCACTCGCCCAATAGCCTAATCAATTGCTGCTATTGTCACCCAGTTTAGTTAAAAATCTCTCCACTTTTCTATGAGCTTCAACTGGACAACATTCTCCTACCCGAACTGAACATATGAAAACTTCCTTGCACCTGTCAATTGTGTGCCCCATATAGGTAGGACTATGTGGTGCTCACTGTTGTGATTTGGGTAAGGTCTCTAGAAGTCTCCATCTAAACCAAGGGGTGGTGGGTGAGGATCCATCGAGTCGCAGGCGCGGACTAGAACATATGCCAACACAACGGACAACGGAGTATTACACATATCTTCTGGAGTTTATTACACACACAGAGAAATATATACAGTAAGAACAGTGGATCTATGACGTCCCTAGCAGATTATGGAAACAAAGACAACAAAATGAGCCGATACGGTAGTGAACAATCATTGTGTCATGGTTATCAATATGCTTATGCAGATAAATGTTTTGTCACTGAGTCAGGCAGCTGAGGTCATAAATCATAACACTCACCGGTTGTATGTGTTAATTGGCGCAGCTGGCGTCATAAGGTTCAACCTAATTATTACACGTTATATTACATATCAGATTTATTGTGATGCAGACTGAGAGTGAGGTGAATGTTGCTCCTGGGGTGTATTTTCCAGCAGCTTGTTGCTTGTTAGTTCTCCAGAATTGTGTAGCTTACTTTACAAGGTCTCATGTGTTGATGCTGTCTGGTACCTCATATTAATAATACATACATTTCAGTGTTTTACTAAGATCTTGCAGTAATCAGTTAATTCACACTATCGGGTAGTATTACTCTACTTTTAACATGGTTTATGACAGTATTATTGTAACCCTGTATTGTTACGCACTACGGTACATTGAAAACAAGCTAAGAGTTGGGCTGCATTTGGATGACTTAATGAAGCTGCATCTCATTGTGTATTTCCCCCCCCCTTTGCAGGAGACATTTTTTCGCAGTGGCATAAGTAGAGGTCTGGATCTAATTGTTGTGCGGTGTGGGCTCCACGGGGACGTGGCGTATGGACGCTGTGACTATGAGCGTAAGCGACAAGGGGGGCTACCTAGTGGACCACCTGGGAGGCAGCTTTACTGAGGATGCCCCCAGACCCCCAGTCCCCGGGGAGGAAGGTGTGTTGGTGTGCAGCGATGGACGCCAGTACGGCAACGGTGTCTATTCCTCAAAGAACGAGATCCTCAAATGTGAGGCCTCTGTTGCTACGCCCAGGCGGCCTGACTTGGACCTGGGCTATGAGCCAGAGGGCAGTGCTTCCCCTACGCCACCCTACTTGAAGTGGGCAGAATCTCTGCACTCACTTCTGGACGATCAGGATGGCATCCATCTGTTTAGGACGTTCCTCAAGCAAGAGGAGTGTGCAGACATGTTAGATTTCTGGTTTGCATGCAGCGGATTCCGCAAACTCGAGGCCAATGAGGGCAACGAGGAGAAGAAGTTGAAACTGGCAAAAGCAATTTATAAGAAATATATCTTGGACAACAATGGAATTGTCTCCAGACAGATCAAGCCACCCACAAAGTGCTTCATTAAAGACTGTGTGATGAAGCTACACATTGATCCGGCCATGTTTGACCAGGCTCAGACTGAGATTCAGACTATGATAGAGGAGAACACCTACCCTTTATTTCTCAAGTCTGACATATATTTGGAATACACCAGGACTGGCGGAGAGAGCCCTAAGTTGTACAGTGATCAGAGCTCTGTTTCTGGGAATGGAAAAATTCTGTCGGGGTATCTACCGACATTAAATGAAGATGAGGAGTGGAAGTGCGACCAAGAGCTGGAGGAACTGCCCGAGTGCGATCCGACGCCTAGCAACAGGCTCACACAGAAGTTACTAATGGAGACGACGCCACAGCGCATTGCCAACACGAAGAGATTCCCGGACACTCCAGAGTACAGGTAAATCCTCCCAGCCATCTAAAAGCATTCACTTCAGCCTCTAACTACCCAGCTACTCTTCAAGCGCTGAATTAGATATGAGCACACACACACACACGCACGCACACACGCACGCACACACGCACACACACGCTCGCACCTACAGCCCTTTCCTACCTCTCAGTATGAGTGCTGCCTGAAGTTTGAGATGAAAAGAGCCTGGATGTAGCACAACGGACAGCTTAAGCAACACAGGAGGAAATTCTTAAGTATCTGTGCTGGCTGTGTATCTGTGAGAAAGTGTCAGAGGTTACAGGAACCTCCTTTGCTTGCTTTTATGTGTATGTGTAGCCTACTGTAGTATGCAATATGCATACTTGCATAGGTGCATACTATACACATATCTTTCTGTAGGTGACCATGGTTTTTGAAGGTGATTTTCTTTATAAATCAGAAAAGGAAGGAAAGGTGGAAGACAATCTTGCCTTGATTTAATGGTGCTATGCACTGCCTATAAATGCAGATCATACATTGTAGTAAACCTTTAAACATATAAGAGATATAAACTATATAACATGAATGATCTCCCTTGAAATGTTATGAACAATTGGCATGAAGCACAACAAAATATTTTCAAATCTATAGCAATTCATTCATCCATTTCTGGAAACGCCTTTCTTATTCAATACCACTGGTAGTCTTCTGTTGGATCATTGGATGGCATTGGCTAGTGTGCATCAGTGTATGGGTTGTGTGTTATGCTTGATATCAGAGAGTGAAGAGTATGCTGTTCAAAGTGTCAAGAGTTTTTATTGATTAGAACAAAGCGGAGATCCGGGCACACTTAATGTTTCTAGCCCTGATGAAGACCGTATAGGTCGAAACATGTTGGTTGAATAAAGTTTTCCTCCTTTTTAACATTAAGTGTGCCCGGATCTCTGCGTTGTTCTATATCCCGATTGATCCCAGGAGTACCTTTTTACTATTTTTACATTTCTTATACCTGCACACCTCCTGAGCACCTGGTTGCTTCCTTGCCTCAGTTTTTATTGATTGTGCATCTATTACTGAGATATCTACCTCAGCTGTGAGTGTGAGCAACGCATTGGTGCAAAATATTGTATGTATTATTTGTATTGAACCATTCACTAGACTAGCAAACCGTAACTCGTCTACTAGGACACTCCAAATCCGAGACTCAACATGCTGGCATCGGCCGGGCTCTATAATAGATTACTCACGAGGCAACATCGAAAGAAAGCAATCCAGGCAGCCAGGTAGTATAGCAGGGAAAGCCAGAGGCAGAAATGCTCTAGTTGACCTATAGGTTATGAGTGTGATGGTCAATAAGTCATGAATGAAACTGTCGTTTCAACAAAGATACCCACTACACACACACACACACACACACACAAATGTTATGTGACATTGACTTCATCACCAACACATCCCCCCCTCCCCCCTCCAGTGTGTCATTCAGACGATTCAGTACAAGTAGGTGAAAAAAAGTGGGCAGGAATATGAAATGAAGGGTATGAAAGGGACTCGGCTGCCCTCAGGGCTACCTCATTCTGCTGATTCAGCTAGGGCCAAGGAGACCACTGCACTGCTGCAGCGATGGGGATGCTGTGTTTATTGCCACAGATATCACACTGTTGACTTAAGTGAAGTGTGCATTGGTTTTAGGGGCTTCTCAAAAGAGCCCTAAAAATAATTGAAAACATGCAACGTCTCAATTATGATTTTGTCTTCCAGCGATCTAACAGAGATAAAATGTTTATTGTGTGGCGTTCCGTTTCACAGCGACGCTTTCGTTGTGTCTTTCTTGTGCGATCAATCCAGAACAACACACCTTTCCTTCACAACGGTGCACTTTGTTGCCCCTCCCCATCCATCCATCTTCAACCGCTTATCCGTAGTCGGTTCGCGGGGGCAACTCATTTAGTCTGCTTGTATTCGCGACCTTATTCTTTCGGTCATGACCCACACTTCATGACCATAGGTGAGAGTAGGAACGAAGATTGCTCGGTAGACAGAGAGCTTTGTCTTCTGGCTCAACTCTCTTTTCATCACAAAACAGTGCGATACAGCGACTGCAATACCGCCCCTGCCGCTCTGATTGTCCGGCTGATTCCTGTTGCCCCTCCCCGATAGCCCAAACTCTCTTTCAGTTAGTGGCATGTCTAGTTCAACTCGAGCCAAGATGACGGAAAGAGAGCCTTTGGTCAACAAGAAAGGTAAAACCAATTCAACGGTTTGGAAACTCTCGAGTGTTGAGTCCGCCAAGGAACAAAAGGAAACATTGTGTAAGATTTATTAAACTGTAGTTTCTGTATCACAAGGCACTACGATCAATTTGTTGAATCATCACAATTTTTTAATACAA
Organism: Protomyctophum parallelum; assembly: GCF_964188405.1. Taxonomy (NCBI): domain Eukaryota; kingdom Metazoa; phylum Chordata; class Actinopteri; order Myctophiformes; family Myctophidae; genus Protomyctophum; species Protomyctophum parallelum. The sequence continues at coordinate 21,411,306 of NC_139708.1, read as the reverse complement.
AGGAGTCTATAACCTGTTTGGTTATAAAGGAGTAAACAACTGAGGAAAGTTCAAGAAAATCCACTGTTGATGAATAAGCATGTTTCCAGAGTCATGGGTAATCATGTTAAGTAATTGAATATAATAATCTATAAACAGAATGTATAAATATAAATGTACTAGAAATGGAAAAGCATTTAGTTTTTCCTTGCCATGTCAATAACACATGACAGCACCAAATTGTACTGAGCTGTGATTTATGTGAACATACACCCATAATCTCTTGGAAAGATGCTGCTCTGACTTATGTTGGCTGTAAATTGGGCTATTCTCTGACAATAGACAGTAGGAGTAGGCTGATTTATCAATCCAACAATGACTCTTTATTGGGCCCTTATCTTCCCTGCCAATTTCCCAAAAAGGACTATTGGTACAGAATACGTTTTTCTTTTTCTTAATTGAATTTCCAATGATTTTGGAGTGTATTTGAAAACCGTTTCAAATTGTATTCGTCTAGACCGGCGGATGGTTTGTTGTCAGCCTATGTTTGAATGGTGGTGGTGTCCTACAGCAGTGTTTCCCAAATCTTTTAGCCCATGACCCAAAAGAGAAATTAGACGAAAATAGGCGATCTACAAGCTCACAACGCGTCACTTCGTGCCGCGCTGTGAGCTTGTAGATCGGCTACTTTCACTACTTCTAAATAATTCATGGAATGTCAGATTTTTGTGTAATGCGGTCAGTCGGTGGACCACTGCGGCCCTTGGAGGCCGCCCTCAATATGACTCAGACATAACCATGTATAGAGTTCACTATGACTCAGACAAAAATAAAGTACTCGTATGGGTACTTGGTATCGGCGAGTACAAAAAATTAAGTACTCTGTCTGAAAAAAATGGTATCGGGACAACTCTAATATAGAGTTCCCACTGCAGCTACGTAAATACATGCTGACTTTGAGGCCCGAGCCTCTCTACTTTGACGAAGTTTGCGATCATTCATATAGTGCAGGGGTACTCAACTGGCGGACCGCGGTCCGCGACCGGACCGCGGACCACCTCTTTGTGGACCACCCAAAAAAAAAAAAGTTTTTATTTTTTTATTTTTTTTATTAATAATATAAATAACATCAGATGGTACATTTCTCATGTGAAATTGCTGCAAAGGCCCCCAAAATGTCCCCCACGGGCCCCCAAAATTCTGGCGCGCGCTGTGCGCGCACGCAGTGTGGCCTGCCAGGGCGTATTACTCCCGGCCTGATTTGGAGTTCCACTCCGGGCCTGCACTCTGCACCCCATTATTGGTTGGGTGGAAGGCGATCTGATTTGTATAAGCTTGGCTTGACCATACTAAACGGGCATAGAGCCCCGTTCTCCGATGGACGCCGCGCATGGGACCGGACCTCGGTCTTATTCAAAAAAATATTTGTGGACCTTCAACATTTCTAGTTGAGGACCCCTGATATAGTGTGTTTCATTCACTTGCCAACTCCACCTGGCATTCCAATGCATTCCATCAAAGCTCCAGTTTGCCTATCAGTACCTAATGTTCTCTCTCTTTCTTTACCTATAGCCTTTTTACAGGTCACTACCAGAATAAAACCGGTGCCGTCTGTTCCTCTGTGAATTTATAGTTTATATACTTGTAAACAGTCCTGTAGGCCTATTAATGAGCACCGTTTTGTCTACCTTGATGGAATCAAGATGTAAACAATGGGCTTTAATGGCGCAAGGAAATGACATCACGCAAAAACTGTGCAACATACTATGACGTGGGCAGCCGAAGACTAACTTTTTATTTTTTAACAATCTTTGCTGTGGACGGAGTTTACCAGGGGGAGAAAAATGCGTGAACGAAACTCCCAAACTCACAAAAAAACACACACACACACACACACACACACACACACACACACACACACACACACACACCCTCACACACACACACACACACACACACACACACACACACACACACACCAGTGTACGTATGGAAAGGGCCACAGATCTGTTCAAAGACAATACGCTTCTTACTTAGCCATGCCATGGTTAATATACCGTAACCACACAGGTGTTATATTCAATAGTCAGATTGTGTGATTTGATAACCAAAATAAACTAAAAGTAAATACTCCAACTGCTATAAATCATTCCTGACAACTGTTGTGACATGATACTGTCATACTGCTGTCATTTGCTGCCTGTGCAAAAAATAATCCCTCTCTCAAAGTGCATGCACAGATTCTTTAGTTCACCAAATAAATTTCAGCTGTGATGGAATGGAACTGGAAGATGTTAAATTATTTTGATTTAACTTTGGCATAGAGGTGGGTAAAGATTTTGCATTTAAAATAGCTCAAGTATTTTAGTGCTTTTCTCTTAATTAATATTATTATTTTTTTACGCACAGACACTGTTCACCAAGACCATTGCCATGGTGCAGTGGAGTTATTCTATCCCAAGAAGTTGACCTACTTTTTGCACAACAGTCAGAAAAACCTTGACTTTAAGATGCAGCAATTCTTTTCCTTCCCTCCCAGAAAAGCAGGTATCAGGGACAACTTAGCTTTCAAGTTTTTGCTTTGCTAATTTCCAGACTATTTAATAATAGGGACTTTCAACGGCTTTCATGTTACTTAATTCAGCCCTCTCATGATGAGTTTGCCTCTTGCCATTTTGAGCGTTATATGTGACAGCATTTAAGACACGGATTTCTCTCTGGCTGCCAAAATCTATATAACTGCACCTCACTTATCAATGTACTACTCCCTTAATGGCCCTGGACATGATGAAATGTAATTAGTAAACGCAGCACACTTGAGGCTATTTTTAAATGATTATTTCATCAATCAAGCATCGGGTTGGAATTGCAGAAAGTCACACTTAATTTTTTTATTGCCTTTCAGGCGTTACTCTTTGGGCTTTTATTAAACTAAATTCGACATTAGTCGTATCTGAGACAGACAACTGCGGACATTATATAGTCTTTCAGATCACTTTTAAAAGATTAGATGAGGTAATAGCATATGGCCTGTTGTTTGGGGGGGGGGGGGTAGACATTTCCCCTGCCTTAGGGCTCAAATGTGCGTGGTTTGGTTGACTCGACAATTAGTTAGCATTATTAGTGGCTTACTGGGTTGAGCAATCTGGCTACATCATACAGTCTTTGCTTATTCACAGATGAGTGCAGACACTTTTAAGTGTTCATCCCATTCATGGCCTAAATGAACTCCCACAAAGTTCACTGAGGGAGACGGGGGGGCTCTCGATATTTGCCCACATACCCCCTTGTACTTTACGTCTAATCTATATAGAGCATTAACCAATTCTTCCGCTAGAGGGCAGCGGCAACACTTTGTGTAGCCTGTCTGTACAACCAAGCGAGTAGCACATTTGTCATTGCTATCATCGATCAACGCTGCCATCATTTTTTAGAAACAGTGCCATCCTTCTGCTTTCCTTTCCTTATTCTCATCGGGTTCACCACACAGCGGATCATCCGTTTCCATCTGGTTCTGTTTTTTGTGTCTTCCTCTGCGACTCCTGCCACCATGCAGGTGTCCTCTCTCGGGAGAGTCTTTTTTGCAGAGCCTGGGTGTCGATGGTCGCTGAGGGGGCGCTCGTTTTACAGGTTAGTTTTAGCTTTAGGCATAGTTTTACTGAGGTTAGGGTTAGATTTAAGGCTTATGCTGTAAAACAAGCGTCCCATCAGCCATCAGTGCCCGTTGAAATCCAGGCTCTGCAAAAAAGGTAGTCCCGTCCTCTCTCACCCAGTGCCCGCCAAGTGGTCTTCTAAATACCTAATTAGCGCCCACGCTGGGCAAGACAGACCCGTTATAAGATTTTTTTTTTTGCGGCTTACGCCTTTTTTTATTGATTTTTTTTTTTTAAGGGACAGACAGTAGGCTGACAGGAAACGGGAGAGAGATGGGGGGATGACATGCAGTAAAGGCCGTGTCGGGCTCGGGAGTCGAACCCGCGGCACACTGCGACTGGATTACCAGTCAGGTGCCCAGACCGTTACGCCACGGCCTGGGCAAGACAGACCCGTTGAGTGTCTTGTGGTAGTATTGTAATTTGTCGGAAGTACCGCCCAAGGCTTTACAGATTTACATTCCCCATGCATGAAACCGGTGTTGTGATTGGTCCGGTCTGGTGCCAAAGGGTGCATTGGTTATTTCACGCAACGCCAGTATTTTTACACATGCACGCATGAGTACGGTACAGCACGGATGTGCACGTGCATCCACACGTGCACACTTGAACGTGTCCCCCTCGATTCATGAGCCAATTACCCAAATGGTTATACTTTGAATAACAGGTTTACAAGTGAGTGTGAAAATGCATCCTCACTCCTCACATACACGGTAAGCAACACAGCATTTTGGCTTCAGTACCCACTACTGGCAGTATCCTATCTACTACACACAACAATGCCTCGGCCATCTGTCGAAGAAGAGAAAGATACTTGTTCAAAGCAAACTTGTAGTTTCAGCTCCTATAATTCAAGGCATTCCTTGAGCAGATTTACAAAGACTGTCTGAAACTAAGCTAGAAACTGTCTGGCTAATGAAAAGCAGTCAGAAATTCAGAAGCAAAGGTTTTGTTTTGAACTCAGTACCTCCTGCATTAACCACTTGAACCCTCTAGCATCCATATTCTGGGGGGAATATTAGACAAAAATAGATCTACAAGCAAACAATACACCCCAAACTGTTCCCCCCCCCCCCCCAAAAGGGCACATTGCTGTCCAGAGGGCAAGGGCAGGTGGTGCTCTAGCACCCCCTAGTGTCTATCTGTGCACGCCTCTGGGTGTAGTCCGAAGAAAGTGGTCATTGCGAACGCAGTGAGCCACTTACTATGACAGCAAGGGCTGAATGTCTGTCTGTCTGTGTGTCTGTCCCGCTGTTACACCACCCGCCCGCCACCAGAGGGCGCAGCTGTAGCACACACACACACACACAGGGCGCAGCTGTAGCACACACACACACACACACACACACACACAACCACACACACACGAGCTGCGTTCGCTTCACGCGTTTGCGCGTCTTACTTGTAGTACAGAGCCAACCGTTGTCCGGATTACTAAGTCTAGAGAGTTTTAGTGGTTAAACATGTGAACTCTAGCTTCAATATTCTGGGCATATCATAATAGGTAAATGTAGGCAAACATTTGGCGAAAATCTCCAAGCTCTTACAGAGCTTGTAGGTCGGCTATTTCCGCTATTGACGTGCAACAAAGTATATAAGGTGCGTATATTCAGTACATGGTTAATGTTACTATGCCGTGAAAGAGCAACATGTTGTGAAGAGACTAGAGGTGAGGTGAAGAAGACACCTCCCATGATCTATAATTCATGTACAGGGAGAAGCTTAAAGAAATGCAACTATGGATCCTATAGAGTCTACCACTGTCCCTAGAGTGCAATGTTTTGTATATTACTCCTACAGATTTTGTTTAAACACGGCGCAAATTGGTACACATTATCTCTATAGTCATGTGTTCAGGACGCATCTGTCCGATTTTTGAGGGGCGATATAGCCCCTCCCTATGTCCAGCTTTTGGTGTATGCTAACACAAACTTTGTGCTACACAATCATTATATCCCTTTGACAATGAATGGACAATTTTTTGTGTTCGTGTAAACAAACATTGCGTAACATAAACATTGAAGACGAAGGTGAGGAGGGCAAATTCTGATTGGCCGGAATGAGATGATTATGTACGATGATAAAATCGCCCCTCACTTCACACGGGTGTGATTCTTGTTCATATTCCATCTTGATTGGCTAAGATTGTAACATTTGCAGTAGTGTTCCGTTTTGAACAAAATGCCTCATGAACGCAGGGTCTGATTGCCGTGAAACTTTGCACGCACATTGGTGCTATAACAGCTGTGCTCTGATCCTGTTTTTTACCTATAACTGGAGCAATCAGTGTGAAAGTTTGCACGCACACTCCCTAGAGGCCAAGGCAAAACCTCTTCCCTGCAATTTACACATCTGCCTGCCTTTTATCTTAAGTTTGCAGGAGTGGCTCGTTTTTACCAAAATGCCTCAAATCATGAATGGAGCGTCCAATTACAATGAAGTGTTGCAAGCACATTCCCACTAGGAAGAGGAAAACATGTCACCCTTTTCACATTGGCCTATTATAGTGCCACCAGCAGGCTGATTTGTGCAACATTTCTTTATTACTCCTACAGATTCTGTCCAAACATCACGCAAATCGGTGAAACATTATTTCTATAGTCATGTCATCAAGACCTGTGCTCCAAGGAGAACATTTGTAGAGTTTTTTCATTAATTCAATTTATTTATCATCATATCACCTAATTCGCCTTGGCCATAGTAGTGTGTTGCTATGTTGTTAACGCTCTTCTTCACTCGGAGTCAAATGAACACTGGATTTTACCGTGCTTGTTGGTCCTCAATGGGTTTCTGTGTGTGTGTGCGTGTGTGTGTGTGTGCGTGCGTGCGTGTTTGTTTTGCAGGCATGCACCATGGAGGGAGCCCGTCAACCCATACTATGTCAACAGCGGCTTCGCTATAGCGCCGGCCACCAGTGCCAACGACAGTGAGCAGCAGAGCATGTCCAGTGATGCAGACACACTCTCCCTTACCGACAGCAGTGTGTACGTATATCGACCGATGTGTTTCCTTTTCCACACACACACTGCACAAAACATCGGTACTATCTTCAATAGTATAACGCCAGATTCATAATATTTTTTAATCGTTATCCTCATTCATCATATAGTGGAAGAATGGCCTCCTCTCACAACATAAAGAGATATACAGTATATGGTCGTCATTCAGAAAGCAGAAGCCGCTTTGTATTGATGTCTCAGTCGAGCTTACAATGTTTAACATTCCTTTCAGGTTTTTCTTTTGTCTCGGTTCTTCATTAGGAACAAAGAAAGCAGAGCTTCTTTGTCTCTTCTTGTACATAAATGTGTAGCCCCCCCCCCCCCCCCCCCCCCCCCCCGTTTGATATGAAAAGCAAAAGAAAAAAAAATCATCAGGATTTACTTAGCTGGCAGAACTTCAATTTCAGTTGAGAGCGAGCAGACCAAAAATGTTCTGGCAGAGGGAAGATAACAAATCTGTTTTCCAAGTTCAGGGATGGCATTGGGGAATCGTACCGAACGGAACATCAAAGCCTTGCACAACTGCACAAAAACCGCCACACGAAAAAAAAGAAAAGGAAAAACGTGTTTGAAGTGGAATGGATTAGAGGCCATTATCAGCTAATTGCTCCAGAGCTTCTAGCACAGGAGAATCACACCCAGCATGACCACTGCCATTTGACTGTGTTGTCATCACGGCATCCACAATCTGCCAGACCACTGATGTTGCAGGGGGACAAGAATAATAACGTTGTTTATTCGTGAGTTATGTTTTATGAAAATGTCTGTTCCAGAGATGGGGTACCACCCTACAGATACTTATGTTTTATAAAAATGTCTGTTCCAGAGATGGGGTACCACCCTACAGATACTTATGTTTTATAAAAATGTCTGTTCCAGAGATGGGGTACCACCCTACAGATACTTATGTTTTATGAAAATGTCTGTTCCAGAGATGGGGTACCACCCTACAGATACCGCAAACAGCATCGCCGGGAGATGCACGAAAGTGCCAAAGCTAATGGGCGAGTCTCTCTACCTCATATACCGGTAAGTTATTTTGGGTTATTTCCCTCTTCTCTCTCGCTCTCTCTGTCTCTCTCTCTCTCTGTCTCGCTCTCTCTGTCTCTCTCTGTCTCTCTCTCTCTGTCTCTCTCTGTCTCTCTGTCTCTCTCTCTCTCTCTCTCTCTCTCTCTCTCTCTCTCTCTCTCTCGTTATTTCCCTCTTCTTTCAGTATTTCTTCTTCTACATCTCGCTCTCTCACCCTATATCTCTCTCTCTGCCCTTCTCCTTTCCCTTATTTTTTCCACACTTTCCACCATTGCAGAAGTGTGTGTTTAAGCCCTTCGTGTCTCAGGGCCTGTGATGGAGTGTAAGAATAGCTGATGGTGAAAGAGAGGGCTGTCTAAACGCCGCTTGATGCTTTTCTAAGCTGTGTGTGCTGAAGCCTAGCAGAAGAAATGAGTGTTCCTCCATGACAGGCCGTCCCCCCCCCTCCAATGCCTTCCGCTGCAGCTTGCTGTCTGTCTTGCAGGGAGAGCTCCCAACCCTAATTGGGGCCTTGGAGTCAGGAGTCAAATTAAAATGACACACTTTGCATATCATTAGGATGCATGGATTGAATGTCTGTTACAGTAAAATCTCTGAAGCGTCACCCTGCCCCTTTCTTGCCCCAGCAAATGAACCATGACTTAAGCTCAGTCACTTGCAACAATATAAATGGTATAAAATCTGTACTTGACTTGACATCGTTGCTGTGTTTTGGCAGGCTGTTAATTTTCCCTCTTGTGACTTGTGACTTGTGACTGGTATGAAATGAGCAACAAATACTCAAAGGGTGAAATACAGTTTGTCAGAAGGTTTTTAAAAGGACCATACTGGCCAAAATTCCATTCATTTCAGTACAGAATGAAAATAAATTTGAGCCTTCAAACTTGCTACTTGCTAGGTAGTGAAGAATATGGGATTACATAATTATACAATGTTCTTGTGTTCTCCTGCCTTTTGCAATTTGCATAGCCTACTACAGTAGACCTATTTTTGGTGATTAGCACCTACGAGGGTGTCGGCCTGCAGGGTGATATATCCTGGAGCCGAATTCCGGTGGCTAGCCTATGTATAAAATAAATAAAAAATGGTAAATGGTGCATTTATATAGCGCCTTTATCCAAAGCGCTTTACATAGATTGTGCATTACATTCACCCATTCATACACCGATTGCGGCGGAAGCCATGCAAGGTACCAACCAGCACATCGGGAGCAATTTGGGGTTCAGTGTCTTGCCCAAGGACACTTCGACATGTAGACAGGAGGAGCCGGGATTCGAACCGCCGACCCATGGATCATTGGACGACCTGCTCTACCTCCTGAGCCACAGTCGCCCACCAACAAAGGAGTTTGTTGACCTGAAGGAACAGACTGGTTGATCAAACACTTGCCACTAATAATATGCAAACAAATGTCGACACCCCACGCCAATGTAGAGTGCTTAAAGTAGTGACTCAGAATACAATCATTTGTCAGTCGGGGCGCAAGCCTACATGGAGAGACGTCAGCCACTTTACTGGCTGGCGTGAGCTTATGCTGTGCTTTACTGCTGTGCTGTACTTCGTTGAAATAAACATCATGGAACTTCATCTCGTCTCATGTCTGCCGTGCACATTTCTCCTCTGTATGGTATGAAATATACTTCAGATGGTGCCTGAAACCGGTCATGGTGGTGTGTTTTTTCACGTCAGATGAAACAGAACCAGTGGCTTTTTTTCCGTCTAATTCGGTGGAGGGGAGTTTTTGTGGACGGCGACGAAGAAGTTCCAGCGGACCCGACCGTGATCTCGTCTACGCTGCGGGGATGATGACGACGACCACCGCGAGGAGTGTTGCGCAACGGGGACCGATACCAGCCGCCGGACGGTGGTGGGCTGCGGAGCGGTCGATGGGGCGGCGACAGCCACACGGAGGCCTTGATCATCACGTCGGCGCGGGGACGGCAATCACGGGCGGCGAGCTGTGAGATGCAGCACGGCGCAGCAGTGGCCGATTGACCGACCTAAGCTGAGGGCCTTCACAGAAAGGGGTCTGTGATGACGATGTTTGCTTTTCTTTTCGTCCCATCTCTGTTGTAAACAGAGTTGGGAGGGGGGAGAGAAGAGATGATGACGAGGACAGCGAAAACAGCATTGAACTTTTTCTCACCTTGATCCGTGCAGCAGAACGAACATTTCGAGGTAGGCTAGAAAGAGCAGCATACAGAAGAAGTTTCCTTTGTTCGTACAGAGAAAAGATGGACTTTCCTTCTCTCTGTTTAACAAATTGTGCGTCGCGTTTGTTTTTCAACATGAAATAATATAGGCCTCATGTTGGTGTGTTTGTCATATAATTAGATAAGTTGAGTCATATAGCCTAATTATGAGTCAATGAGGTATTTTCCTATAGAGATATGAAGAGATATGTGTTATTATGGTCAAACTCTGGCGCGTCAATGCTTTCTTTTTGGGTATCACCACGGGTGATTTGGTCAGGGTAAGTCCGGAGTGACTTGGCTGATATTGTGTATTTACTGTGTATTGGCATTGGAATAGCAGAGTTTATAGTAAAACATGTAGTTATTGCATATCAAAAAAGTGCTCTTATGTAACAATAGGAGCTGAAAGCGGCAAGTCTTGTTTAAATGTCAGTTAACTGTGCTAGTCATTTTCCATTATTCATATATGTATGGATGTCTGTGTTTGAAAAACCATGTTGGGGAATTCTGTACTGTAATGCTGTTATTTTTGGTTTCTTGAATGTATTGTCAAGCTGGGGGTCAAGGGGGGTCTAAGATAATTATGGTTCCATATTTTTATGTGACCATCTGTGATGGTCAAGGGGGGATATGAAGAATATGGGATTACATAATTATACAATGTTCTTGTGTTCTCCTGCCTTTTGCAATTTGCATAGCCTACTACAGTAGACCTATTTTTGGTGATTAGCACCTACGAGGGTGTCGGCCTGCAGGGTGATATATCCTGGAGCCGAATTCCGGTGGCTAGCCTATGTATAACAAAGGAGTTTGTTGACCTGAAGGAACAGACTGGTTGATCAAACACTTGCCACTAATAATATGCAAACAAATGTCGACACCCCACGCCAATGTAGAGTGCTTAAAGTAGTGACTCAGAATACAATCATTTGTCAGTCGGGGCGCAAGCCTACATGGGGAGACGTCAGCCACTTTACTGGCTGGCGTGAGCTTATGCTGTGCTTTACTGCTGTGCTGTACTTCGTTGAAATAAACATCATGGAACTTCATCTCGTCTCATGTCTGCCGTGCACATTTCTCCTCTGTATGGTATGAAATATACTTCAGTAGTAAATAGGTAATTCAACCTAATGCATTGATGTGTCCCGTCAGTACGTAGTTATGTTATTGCAAAGTTTTAACCCATTTTGGGCGGGAACCCCTTTTGGTGTTTTAAAGCATTATGGTATACTTTAGCTATTGAAAAATAGCAGATCTACAAGCCTGTAGGTCTGCTATTTTTGAAAAATGTGCCTCAAATCTTTGAATATATATTATTACAGAGTGAACATTTTAACTAAAATCTTTGCTTCCGGGGAGTCCCTGGAACAACATATTTTCAGATGGGGGTCGGTGGCTAATTACATATATTCTTTGTCCGACATTCAAAGATACAACATTTCGGCCACAACTGGCCTTCATCATTGTCACCTGATGAAGGCCAGTTATGGCCGAAACATTGTGTCTTTGAATGTCGGTATTTTAAATAAATAAAATACTGTGGAGCTGAGTTTCTCCCTCTTCTACACTGTATGTCCGGCACCGGCGAGGGACTGGATGTGCGCAACCCACTTGTTTTAATTTACTGCCTCTGTGCTCAGAAGATGGCGACGGTAACACAATCAGTGACCATGCCTTGGGAGCACATGATGATGTGGGACTTAACAGTATGTCTCTCCCCACGCAGCGCACAAACCGGATACCAAAGGATGTACACGTGGAGCCGGAGAAGTTTGCAGCAGATCTCATCAGCAGGCTGGAAGGAGTGCTGCGGGAGAGGGAGGCGCAGGAGAAACTAGAGGAGCGGCTGAAGAGAGTACGACTGGTATGCAACTATATATGAACTAATCTCTGAACCATCTTTTGATGATCTCAAAGCCCTTCGGGGGCTACGTTTATATCTTATGCACAGGAATGGGAAGTGTTTTTGGGTGATCCTTTAAATGCTACCCTGTTCGCACCGGGGAAAAAAATGCTGAAGCTATATTTTCATATTATTGAATAATGAACTAGAACTTTTTTAAATCCCCCCCCCCCCAGAAATGCTGAAGCAATATTTTCACATTATTGAATAATTGTGAATGAATTGAATAATTTATGTAGGTTATTATTCCATGTATGGGAGTGACAGCTTTGACACTCATGAAGTAGATAATTTGTGACGTAAAATTAAAACCTCACTTAAAACATACACACACATTTCGTAACAGAAAATAATGTATTGCAATATGGTTTGCTTTATGTGCTCTTCAAATGTTAAATATTTATATTAAAACTACAATGGGATAAAAACAGATTCATGATTCTCTGACCATGAATAACTTTAACTTTAATTCATCAGACCTATAATTAAATTAAATTAACTAGGTCAGCAGTAAAAGTGGCACATGGCTTTATGCATCCTTTGGAGAATTCCATACTTGGTCTTTTGTTGACGTCGCTTTTTCCCCCAGTATCATTCTGAACACCTGCACACTGGAGCCACTTGTGAGGCCGAAGCAGTGAAATGCCTTTTTGATGTCAGTTGGACAGTGATGAAACTGCTTGCCTGCATCGTTTAATGAAATCTCCGTCAGTGCAGCTAGCCAAGTATTAAGTCTCAAGGGGGATAATTTATGTGTTTTGGGCCCTGCAGGCAGAGAAGTTGCCATCACAGACAGAACTTGAGGTGTCTTCTGTTGAGAGTTGGGAGCGAGTGAGAAATGGCGTTGTCTTCGTCGACCCTATGTTGCCGTCTTGGCTCAGACTATTCACCCTGCTTTCGTATAGTTAACATTTGTATTTCTTATTGGGTGAAGAGTAGAAGGGGCAAATGAGAGCACACCAACTTGGTGCAAACACAACAAGGTAATGGCATGCAAATCTCTGCTAGATCCCCCCGTCAGAAAGTCCCGAGTACCAAACCACCCAGGAATCTGCTACCTGTAGAGCATCAAAGCCTTGCTCATAAATTGTCCAACGTGGTGTGCCAAGGGTTTCCATGTTGAAATGCCATCAAAAGCATTTGGAAAAGAGGCAGCAGAGAAGCCAAGCAGGGCTGAAATGTGCCTTTAGAGATGAAGTTGTAATAGCTCCATGAGTGCGTTCATGCTAACACAGATGTCCACACCCGGGACAGCGATATGCACACACATAGGAGTCACTGTCACTGGAAATGTGCGTCAATTGAGAAGCTGCAGATTATGTCTATACACAAAATGATCATTTAACTGTGAGAGTGGATAAAAAGCAAGGCTTTTGCACACCTACATGGCGACAGGTTCGTAGGAGAAGGACAACCAAGTGCCCGACGTACTGAAAAAGCAACGTTTCGGTCTATTTGACCTTCATCAGGCTATCTTTGGTGTGGTGCGTCGTGGTTGCGCATCCTCCTTCCAAAACACGGAAGACAGTTGACTGGCCTCAAGTAGCCTACCCCCTGCTATATTATTATTATATCACAAGTTCACAACCTAATGTTATATAATTATTAATTTATGATTAAATACAAGGTTAGGATTATGCCTTTTTCATGAAAAGATTTTGGACGAATCCTTCTTTTTACTGCTGTTTGGAAAATCCTGGTGTGACGCATGGGTTATAGATTCACAGTCGGGGATTCCCTTAAGTTCTCGCGTACCGGTGGTATATGTCCCACGGACCGGACCGGCACCGGTCCACGTACCGGTGGTTGGGAACCTCTGTTCTAAAGCATGATTTATAGGAAAATCCACTTCATGGTTTCTCAGTTGGAAATCTGTTGCTGAGCAACACAGTTGACACAAAGAATTGTCACCCAACCCAACCCCACCACCCACCCACCCACCCCCCCCCACACACACACACACACACACACACACACACACACACACACACACACATACACATACACATACACATACACACACACACACACACACACACACACACACACACACACACACACACACACACACACACACACACACAATAACAATGAAACCACAACTGTACCCCCCCCTGTACACACACTCTCTCTACTAAGGGAAAACGAAAAGATGTCCTCACTCAGTTCAAAATGGATATAGTGACTATTATTTCTAGCTGAAACATCACAAAGGTACGTATGTCATGCTGCATACATTACATACAGTACATGGCAGCAACTGCACATTTGACTGACCACCCTATGCATGTTCTACCTCATCATCTCGGCAGTAATATTAAAGAATCCCATAGCAACTCATTAGCATGTTGGTTCAAATCTGCCATCTGCAGGTTGGAATGACTATAACACATTACACGGTTATGTGTCCTTATTTTAAACAAAACGAGTAAAAAAAAATAAAAATACCGTAAGCTTATCCCCAAAACCTTTCGGGTGACTGTTGTGTACCGTATATAATTCTGATGTTAAAAAAGGATCCCTTGTATGCCTTAATTAATAATACCTTATAATTGCCCTCTAAATTAAATAAATAAATAATAAATATTTAGTTGATCTTTCACTCAATAGGGACAGCAATGTGTGGTCCAGCCCTATGGAACGTACAGAATGCTGACTAAAAAACAACAACAACTTCCTATACGGTTCATACAAAACAAGAATGACACGCGTATCATTACCAGCCAGGTGAAACAAGCGCTCTCCGTTGTGCATCTGTCCTCCCTTTTCTTAATGATTTTGTATTGTATTCCTTTGCGCTCGGTGAGCAAATCCGTGCAAGTGGATAGGAGGGGAATTCTGGTGCCGTCTCTATTATTCATAACTCTATGTCTATCCCTCGACAGGAGGAGGAAAGCGACGATCTCGACGTCTCCGCGGCCACTTCGTCGTCGTCCAATCACAGGCTTCCGCCCGGCGCGGCCTATCCGCAGCATTACAGCTCGCGCTACGCCGACGTAGGCTACAACAACGGCCTGCCGCAGAGAGACGTCGGCTACAACAACGGCCCGCCGCAGAGAGACGTCGGCTACAACAACGGCCCGCCGCAGAGAGACGCTCACGAGGAGAACCCCGAGAGCATCCTGGACGACCACGTCCAGCGCGTCATGAAGACGCCCGGTTGCCAGTCGCCAGGCACGGGCCGCCATTCCCCCAAGTCCCGCTCCCCGGATGGCTTCCCGACCGGAGGCAAAGCGCCGACCGGAAACGGAGTGCCTCTGTCGTCTTCCTCGTCGGGCCAGGGCAAACATCCCGGCGCGGCCAGGCACGGGCCGAAGGGAGACACCGGCAGCCACCTCTACCACCACAAGCACGTGCACCACATCCATCACACGGGGGGAGGAGGGGGGAAGCCCAAAGAGCAGGTGGAGGCAGAGGCGGCCATGCGTGTGCACGGCGCCTTCCCCTGGGGCGCGGAGCACGGCCATTATGGCTCGCAGTCTCGGAATTATGCGGACGGCCTAATGCGCGCCAACCCGGCGGACCCCGCCGGTCACAGGTATGGACCCGACACGGACACTGTGTACTGTTTTTCTTTTTTCCAAATCATCTCCAATCCTAGCGTCCCTGTCCCATTTTGGGGCGGGAACCCCTTTTGGTGTTTTAAACATTATGTTATAATTTAGCTATTGAAAAATAGCAGATCTACAAGCTCATAGCGCGCCACTCGGTGGCGCGCTATGAGCTTGTAGGTCTGCTATTTTTGAAAAATCTTTGAAATGTGCCTCAAATCTTTCAGAAAATTGTCATGATTTAGAAAACCTTTTTTTTAATGTCGACGTCAGGCCTGAATGGGCTATTCTGAGCAAAAATAATATTCTTTTGGTTAAAAAAATAGATGAACATTCAGCGGAAATAGCAGATTTACAAGCACAGCACAACCTGTTGTGCACTTGTATATGGTCTACTTTCACTTGTATATGGTCTACTTTCACTTGTATATGGTCTACTTTCTACTTGTATATAGTCTACTTTCGGGAACTTATTTTCATTGTCCATCTAGCAGCAAAGGTGGCACGGCATGTAAGAGAACGTTCAAGAAAGGCGAGGAGTCGACTGCGCGGCCTGGCGAAACGCCGCTGCCTCCGGAGGAGATGGAGAGGAACCAGAAGATCCTTCTGTGGATGATGGAGGGAGAGAAAGAGAGCGGGCGCCTGCATAAGAAGAGTCCATACGGGTAAGTGAACCGTAAAACTGCCCCGCTTGAGACCTGAGGTCGATTCTACAAAATGTGAAAGAGCTCGTCTACAAAATGTCGAAGTCTCGTTTATCGTGGGATGTGGATGGAGCTTGCGATAGACGAGAGCTCACGCTTTACGGCTGAAACACAGCCACGGGGTTACTATCGACACGGGGTTACTACTGTTGGCATTATGAAGAGATGATTTATTCCAGGTCTTAAGGTCTTAATGGGGTTTTGTAATACTGCTGCGTCGTTTGAAAAAAAAAAAAAAAAAAACGTTTTTATCGTTTGTCTTCAAGGAGCACCACGGGGTCCAAGAAGACCGCGGGGGGCCATGACACGTCTCGGCTCAGCTCGGTGGAGAGGCCGGGAGGAGTGCACCCGTGGGTCAGCGCCCAGCTACGGAACAACGTGCAGCCGTCGCATCCCTTCATCCAGGACCCCACCATGCCCCCCAACCCAGCCCCCAACCCCCTCACCCAGCTGGAGGAGGCGCGGCGACGGCTTGAAGAGGAGAAGAAGAAGTCTGGAACCTTGCAACCCAAGCAAAGGTGAGTTTTTTTTTTTCCCCGGGCCAAGACGCCGACATATTCCATAAACTAAAAGCGTCAAGGTTCACGCGCAACGTGTTTCCTTCCAGCCGGCTATCGGCCGGCCGCCGATGTTTTTCCAGCACGAGTTGTTTTACTTTAACAAGGGATGATTCCGAATCAGCTTTATTGTCACCTCACAGTTTTACAAGTTAAAAAAGAAGTGGGTGAAATTCGTTTATGTGCATAGTTCCCATCATGCAATTTTTCCAAGAAAAACAAATAAAGGGAGGAGGAGAGACTGGGAGGGGGGGGGGGTGGGGTAGGGAGATCAAGGCAGGAAAGAAGAGAGTTTGACCGTGTGTAAGAGAAGTCTACAAACACAAAGGGGTGGGAAGTTTGACACCGTCTAATTGGCATCGAATGTCCTTCATTTCCATTTTCTCTTTGGTCGATAAGCTGGATATAATCGCAGGACTTTAATATCAGAGTGCATGTAAGCCAGGCGTTAACTTACACTGTATGATGTGTATGTTAGATCTAGCCTGCGGAACTAACGTCCCCTCCACGCACGCACGCGCGCACGCGCACGCGCACGCGCACGCGCACGCGCACGCACACGCACACGCACACGCACACGCACACACACACACACACACACACACACACACACAGCAGTCCATGTGTCTAACTGCTGGGATTGTCCGGTCCCTCAGGTATGTGATGGAGGTGATCCAGAGGGGTCGCACTGCCCTAAGGCCTGCACTATTCCCTCCGCTCAGCGTGGTGCCCGCCGTCTCTGACAGTGAGCTCTCCGAGTCTGAGTACGTCCTACCAGCCCCCCCTCCTCCCCCCTCCTCCCCTCCTCCCTCCCACTAGTCCCATCCCATAGACATGTCAAAGGTCACCCCCATCTTACCTCCCATGCCCATCGCTGGCAGTGTAGAATGCGAGCCCCGATCTCACCCCAACCACAGTGAACATAATTATAACACGGATTGGCAATTCCGTACATACCGCTGTCTGCTAGAAAAACCCCAAATCTGTACATATTAAGGCCTATTCATAGTCTGGATTTTCGGTGGTGAGGTGACCACCGCTCCAGTGGTGAGCTGACCACCGGAGCTGAAATAACATTGAGCGGTGGTGAGTAAAAACAGAGAGAAGGGCTGGAGCGGTGGCGGTGGTTTGCTCTTCACCGCGGCTCGTGACGTCATGTTGTAGTTCGGTGGTCACCTAACCACCGAAAATCCAGACTATGTATGCGCCTTTACACTACTATACTGTTTTGGCCGCGACGGAGGCGTGGCTTTCATTCACCCCATTATCTCAGTCAGGGCAAATGCGCTCCCCACAACATTATTGTACGATTCTGTGATACTGGGTTGCAACTCGGTCAAGTTTGCCCCTCCGTCGTTGTCAATGGGGAGGATTTCAGTTTAATGTGTACGGATTTGGGGGTTTTCCTAGTAGTGTATGTACAAAATTCAATCTGTGTTATTTCACCGTGTTTGGGTGAGATCGGGATGAGAATGCTGTGTGTGCGTGTTTGTGTGTATGGGCTAACGGACACTGCTGTGTGCATTTATGTATTTGTAGACCCACCAGGTTATTTAGTGAATTTAATGTGCTTTGTTACTTGGAAGTAGCCTGCATTCCCCTTGTAGAGTCCTAGGCAGTATCCCTGTTTTTTTGTTTTTTTTAATAATGCAATTAATTGTTGTGTTTGTTATGTCTGAATGTGTGGGGGGGGATTAGATTCAATGCTTGATGTCTTTAACACCTCAACCCCGTGGCTCGTCCATTACATGTTGAATCATTACCCATTGCAAAGGAAAGGATTTTTTTTTTTTTTAGCCATTCTGTAATCAATGTCAAAGAAATGAATTTATTTATTTATTTCATCTCGCTTAGAGTGATTATTATGATTTTTATTATTGTTGTTGTTGTTTTCAGTAGATGGTACCAGAGTGTACTGTACTGGCTGATGGAGACATGGTGCAGTCTAGGGACAGGGCTAGTTTTTTGATGCCGTCTTTCAGAGCACGGTGTCTCTTTGATGTTCCCATGCCTCTTCTCTTCATAAGGGTAGTCCAGGGGATGCAGGGGAACAAGGGAGCTGTATTGAGAGGAGCAGATGAAAGGCAGATAGCCTTGCATTGCCCGTGGATATATCGGCCCATTAGACCCAGGGGGACTGGGATTGAGTACTTTGTATGCCTCTTGAACACTGCAATCGGCCCCGTGTTGGCTTCGGTTAATGTAGCCCTCGAGGAACACCACGGTTGCTTTTGAAAAACGGGAGGCACCATTAACTCAATAACCTGAACTCTGTGGAGTTGTGAAAATATCATACAAAAACTTGTGGGTTTGTGAATAGTTGATTCTTACAAAAATTTTGGTGCCTTGTTGTTTGTTGTCGAGGTACGGCTGTGTACCGTAGGTGAAAGTAATAGGTGTTAGGGCAGGGCGATATGACTTCAAACCAATTGAGCACGATTATTTCATACTTTTGTCTCAATAACGATCAATGAACCTTTAAAAAAAAAAGGAAAAGGCAAAAGTAGCAAATCTACAAACTCACAACACGTTGCAGATTGCACGTTGCCGATATTTTCACTTCGTTGTACACCACCATTGTACATCAAATAATTATAAAGGGTCAAGTGGTTAATCAGACTAATCAATTTAGTTGATTATAAAAACAATCAGATTGTTCACTGTTCAGCAATATAATTATTTTGTGTTGATTCCACAGATTTATAGCAAAATATATAAACTCTTGATTATTTGGTTATAAGTTGGTTATTAGTTCTGTATCGGTTTCAATATATTTCCGGTTAATTGCCCAACCTTAGTAGGTGTTCATAATAATAGGACATATCCCCCTCTCAGTGGTCTCGAACAAACGAGTGGAAGGTTTCATTTCAAACATATTTTCAGATGGGGAAAGAATGTGTGACAAAAGAGTGCAATTTTAAAACAAGCTACGGGTACGAAACAACACAAGCCAGGGAGCTAGAAAATAACGGCATCGGACATGCAGTCAGTATCTGCTGTAGGAAACTGTTATTGCTTTTTCCACTGAGTTGATGAGGTGTAATGGTAACTGAGAGCAGGTGTTGGTGCCGGCGCTATAGATGCCTGGAGGAACATCTTGAATAACGATTTGTTCTCGTGATATTATTTTCTATCCCAACATTGCTCATAGAAACTAGCTACTCTGTTTCCTGAACTGTCTGCGACTCCGCGCTTTACTGGGGAGCAAGCAAAGTGCTCTTTTAAGTTTTAACCACTTAAACCATATACTTTTTTTGACCGATGTCTCCAAGGGGTGTATACTTGGTCCCATCCTTTTTCCCTCTCTACACCAATTCTCTTTGCCAAAAATAGCCGATCTACAATCTGACAACGCATTGTGAGCAGCTATTTTCATCCGATTGTTCACTTAGTATGATGACATGCCCAGAAAAGGGACGCCATGATTTACGTAGTTGATAAACCTTTAAAGCCTTTCGCTTTTTACAAGCATAATTTTGGCAGGCATATACATTTCTATATTTTATTCATTTCTTGACATCATGATCTTGCAAGTCTTATTATTTCATGGAAATGCATCTTTTGTGTGTAATGTGTGTATCTCTTCACATTATATAAAAGGCCACAGCTACGTTGACTTTGATGGAAATGTAATCTTTGCCAGGTGGAAGTAATACCTAAAAAAGGCTGCGTTTCCTCTAACATTCTACTCGACTTGGACGAGAGAGAGAAAACAATATTTAGATTTTTTTTTTAGATTGCTTTGTTCTTTCTATAGATGTAACATCAATATTTACCCTGCAGTCGAATGCGGAAATGATGATCTTGAGTGATGAACTGACAAATTGTTATTGAAATACTACAGATGTTATATTGTCTCTGCAGTCCTCCCAGGTCTAGGGGTAAATTCAGACTGTGATTTGTCTTTGCAACATTATCATACATTTAATATAATTTGCCATAACACATATAAAGCAGGCTTAAAGTCTTTGGTTTGAGCTAGTCTGAGAAGGGCTCCTACTGAGATGTTGATGGCAGCTAAGAAAATGTCTCATTCTAACGTTATGGACATGAAATATGAAAAGGTGTATTTATTATTATTTTTGTCTTTTTGTTTGGCAGACATAAAGCAACTAAAAAGTCCCCTTGTGAGAACATTACAGTGGCCTACTACTTCTGTGGAGAACCTATACCATACAGGACATCTGTCAAAGGGAGGATTGTCACGCTGGGCCAGTTCAAGGAGTTGCTAACTAAGAAAGGGAGTTACAGGTGAGTGTAATGTTTAACACCACATTCAATGTGTTCATGCTATCTGTATTATTGTTTAGAGTAGTGCAGACAAATAGATTTGTTTTAGATATACTTAGTCCAAAATAATCCAGTGTTAATCCAATAATAATAATAATAATAATAACATTTATAAAATATGTAATTACTAGAATAAGATTATATTTTCATAAAACAGACTTCCTGCAAGATAAAACCTAGTAAACCACAGGACATACTGTACGGGTTAGACAACCAGACCAGAACAACCAGAAAAAAATGAACACAATGTTTTGGGCCGATCAAATAATTTATAAGAAGAAAAACAAAACAAATAGTGTTGTCTCCTGCCTTTATTTTCTTCTTTCTAATGATTTGATCGGCCCAAAATATTGTGTTCATTGTCATGATTTGTCACGATCCGAGTTGGCTTTGTCCGCGGCGTAACCGTCTTCAAATAAATACTTAAAGAAAATCCTATAGGAGAAATGCATTGCATTTCATTTCCTGGGCCACTCGTCGTTCTGATAGGGGGAGGGACTGCGACGCTCTATTGACTAAGCTGATTAAGTGGACAGGAAAAGAGATAAAGTACAATTACCTTGGTAAATGGCAAATAAATACATGTATACATACAAAAGGGTTTTTAGTTGGTAGATATTAATGTAGAGTGGATTTTAACTTTTCTTTTCTTCTCGTAAATGATTGTAGGTATTATTTCAAGAAGGTAAGCGACGAGTTTGACTGTGGAGTGGTGTTCGAAGAGGTACGTGAAGATGATGCTATCTTGCCCATCTTTGAGGAGAAGATTATCGGGAAAGTTGAAAAAATAGATTGAGATGTTGATTGAAGAGGAAGGTGTCTAAAGAAGTCTGTCTTTGGTGGAATCGATAAGCGGTTGGATGGAAAACGAGGAAGTGTTCAGAATGGATAACCGGCAGTGGCATGGGGAAAGGAAGTGGCAAAGTAAGGAGGGGGATCTGGAGAGGGAATGCAGCGCGGTAAGAAAGGGCCTGACAGTGGCCGCCGCGGTCGGTGACTTTGTGACTTTTAAGACATACGTATGTAGTCTTTTTCTAAACATGCTCAGTGCCCTCCTTGCATTATACTGAGTACCACAAGACATTGGACTAGAAGAAAATACCTCATTCTCTTCTTTGTCTGGAGTGTAATGTAGCAATGTAAAGTTTGATTAGATAAAAAATGGACTACGAAAGTGCTACTAAAGCTGCATTATTTTTGATATGACTTATCAGAAGGTATCCTTTCTAATGTAACCACGCTTGTAATTTTTATATGTATTGGTACCAGATATTGTACAGTTTGTCTGTTTAAAAAAATAACAAAGTTTTATATCTATTTAAGTATTTAAAAGAGCTGTCAGTTTCAATCTTATATAAAAGCACTGTCGCAGTTCCAATTCAACATGATCACGACCTTGGATAGGGATGGTTTTTCGTATAATTTGTGACGGCCTTCAGGAACTATTATTGTCCATGCTATACCAAGTGCATTTAACACTCAACGTCAGTACTCTGTTAAGTGGCATCCCGCCATATTATGTGGCACTTTCACTGTATTATAGGCTACAACCCTGACTATGTTTACATGTAATCTGCAATTGGATTATCTGCCTTTCCCCCGTGGAAATTTCATTGGAAATTTGTATTGGAAAAAAAACCCAATGTTTATATGCTTGAAGGAAAGAAAAACATTGCAATCACTCGGTATGAGGTTGTTTCAGATGGATTAGGACTTGTGGTCATGACAGGTTGTATGCAAATGTATCCATTGAACACCATTACATCCCATCATGCTATTCTCTGTACCCAATCCACATGAAGCAGAAAGAAAATTATCATAACCACTTAAACCCTTTATATATTTTGTCCCCCAGGGGTCTGTACTTAATCGCCTACTTTTTCCCCCCTCACCCAATCTCTTTGCCATGCATTGTGAGCTTGTAGATCTACTATTTTGCCTAATGTTCACTCATTAAGATACACCCATGAGGATGCTAGGGTTCATGTGGTTACATTGTATGTTAATGAGTACAACAAAATCATATTGACTGACATAATGTAAGCACATTTGTGCCCAAAATCTGGGCATGCACTTTCCATTATACTTTTGACTTATATTAATTTTATATACCGTATGTCTTTTTTTCCCTTTTTTTTAAGCATAACATGACTTGGTTTTATATCATCTGTGCATCAACTGAACAAATGTGCATGGCGTTTTAGAAATGTCACCGTTTCTCCTGATCAAAATGACATAATTGTGCCTATAAGGTGTGTTGAGGTATAAAAAAAACATCAAAACATTTCATATTGAAACATTGCTACTTCTGCAACAAAATAAGAAAGGAAAAAAACGAATGCAAGTGTGTAGTATACTAATACAGTCTTGACTTTATGGGTGCTCATAGCATGTTTGCATTCTTTTGAGGCAGTGGTTTTCAACCCTTTTCATCAAGGTCCATTATTTATTCAGCATTTGAGCCACGGACCACCATTTGATGAGGTTTAGCCTCACGGACCCAAAACTAAAGAATATTTTGTTATCGCAAACGCAAATAACAAACGTTGATCAAAATAACAATTATTCTACATTCTCTAATATTGTATAGACTTCTTGTAAATTAAGTAATGCAGATGTTTAACAATAATGTAACTCTTGAGCATTTTACACTCTCAAGAGTCTATAAGCAACTCTCCATCATTCAGCTGGGGACCACCTGGAACCCGCTCAAGGACCACTGGTTGAAAACCACTGTTTTGAGGCATTCATTCAGAAAGCACTGAAGTCCACATTGAAACTGTAATCGGCTGCATTTAAGCATAGTCAGCGTTGATGGACGTTAGTGGTTTTCAACCCTTTACATTTCAAGGCCCATTTCTTTTGATTCTGCATTTGAGTCACGGACGACCATTTGATGAGATGAGAAAGAATATTTTGTTGATCAAAATAACAATTATTCTACATTCTCTAATTGTGTAGACTTCTTGTAAATTAAGTAATGCAGATATTTAACAATAATTTAACTCTTGAGAGCGTAAAATGAATCCAAATGGACCCGTACGGGTCCAGAGTTAAAGACCTACAAGGGTCCATTTGGTTTAACAACTCTCCATCATTTAGCTGGGGACCACCTGGGGACCCCCCTCAAGGACCACTGGTGGTCCCCGGACCACTGGTTGAAAACCACTGAGCTATGATAAATGATTTCTCCAGGATGCCCACACTGATCATGCCTGTGTAGTGCTTTGTATTTACTTTTTTATGTTTTTTTATTTTTCTTTATCTAGTCATGGCGACGACGACACACGTTGAGGTTCAGAATGTGGACTGGAAGTACTGTATTCAGAATTACCCCAAGCTCAGTATTGTATCATGTACCAGTATCAGTGGTGGACAAAGTAAATATAAGTATTCAAAAGTACAAATTACAAAGTGCATTGCTGAATTGAAAAGTAGAACATTTCCCAAATGTAAAAAAAAAAAAAAGTAAATATCTGAAATAAAAAATACTAAATAGTGAAAATAGCAGATCTTGTAGATCGGCTATTTCATTCATAATGTACTTAGTTACTATCCACCAATGAACGGTGTGTTTTTTATATAGACAGTTCATGCTGTGTGCCAGCAAGTATCATCCTAAAGCTATTTAGAAGTGAAATGCTTGTGCGATGTAAGCATTTGAAGTGTAAGCAAGTGTTATACACTGACAGTCAAACAGTTAATTCCTTCTCTAATTGCGTCTACCAGACACTGAAACGCAGCAATCGTGTTTATGCCTGTTTTTGTATAGGGCTGATCCCAGCTCGAGAAAGATTGTCATCCAATTAGCCAACGCCTTTCTTTCATTGGCTTTTCCCACGTTACTGTCCTTGTAAATTAATGCTTATATGCACAACGATTCACAATGAATAGCTCCTGGGTTAATCAAATCTCAACATGTGTATTACTTTAATGGTGCAAGAGGGAGAAGGGAGTTATAGAATGGAAAACAAATTGATGAGCCAACAAAAACAATAATAATCTAATGAGATTGGATTCATTGATGGATCAATTGAGAGTGTGTAGCCCTAAATTCATAATGCAAAATAATTTGTGACTTGTAGCCGTTAACCATTTGGCTTAACATAGCTACATTTGGTGCCTGGCAGGATTTTATTATTAGTGTAAAATAATAATACTTTTTGTTTTAATAGGTCACATCACACCAAAGAGAAAACAGTAGTAACAGCTAGATGTTGTTAATAAGCTTGTCTCCTTACGTTACTCCTTACTCTTTATTTACCCTGTCACCTGGGTAGACTCTTCATTTTGTGATAAAAAAATGTCTTGATCTCTTTGATTATCCAAATCCTTGTGTCAAAGTCGAAGCTCTTGCACAGAATGACAGAATGTTTTAAAGAATGGTTCAGGTGCATAAGATGACAGCCTCCCGTTTGGATGTCGTTAACCTGTTCTACACTGCAAATTGGCTTCAATGAACCCATTTAGACCTGAGGACGCATCTGTGTCACCTTATAGCTTTTAACCACTTTAACCATTATTTTAAACTTTAGCTGTTGAAAAATAGCAGATCTCAAACCCTAACGTAACCATAACCGCAAGCACGGGAGCAGCGCATGCCCGACCGTTGATTCCGCATGTCCGACCTTTGGTGTGTCAGATCTGCGTGTACATCCCACGACTACAAGCTCATAGCGGTGCCGCACTACGACCTTGTAGATCTGGTATTTTTGAATAATCGTGAAAATGTGCAAATCTTTGACTATTCTTTCACATTGAACGTTTTTAGCTCAAATATTTGCTTCTGGCCAAATACTGAGGGATCATTCTGGGGATCCTTGTCAGGAAAATGTTTGAGAACCACTGACATAGTCAGGATTTAGAAGATATTTGTAGAATCTGGTCCTCAGGTCTAAATTGTTTAATGTCTGATTTACTTCATTTTTTTCCAGATATATTTTCAGAAACCTCACGAAACACTGGGTTAGGGATCAATAGAATGGCTTCTGAATGTTGTTCAATCACATGTGCATACATCATGTGTGGTGTATTGAATGGTTAGCGTTTTATAACATTGCATCCCGGGTGCACATTCAACACAAGGATAGGCCGAGAAGACCAAGCAATGTCAATCCTTTAGGCTGCCATTTTGTGCACCTTTACCCATTGTGCTGGAGTCCGCAATGAGGAATGTGGTAGTTAATTGTCTTTGTAATTAGAGTGGAAAAATAGGTATTATGAGCAGAGTGGACCTTCAAATCAGAGTGCTGTAATTGTTGGGTGTTGTGTTGCATAGATACCCAATGTAAGGAATATCTCCTTTTCTGATGCTGTTTTTGTATTTATTTAGAAGCACATTTCTTTATCTGTATAATTTTTAAGTAACATACAGTCCAGTGCATTATCCTCCACTTTTCCTTACAAGAACACCTTGTTTGTTTGATTGTGAGAGGTTTACTCCATGACCTTAAAGGAACACTTCACCTCTTTTCACTAATGCTCGCTATTATCACGGTACAATTTCTCGCTCTATATCGACTCCGAGACATGCTGTAGTAGATCTGATCAGTGGTTCCCAAACTGCGGGTGGGGAGAAAATGGCCCTATTTTTATTTTATTTCCAAAATGTTTTTTTATTTAATTATTTAAATTTATTATATACATTTTATAAATTAAAATATAATTCAAACATAATTCCATACATAAAAATAAGAAATTGTTTAAGAAGTAATGAAAATAGTATGGTCTTAAGCTAAAAGATTTGGGAATCACTGCAGTGTAGATGGCTTACAAATGTACCTGACTTCAGTTCGTTTAATTCAAGCTATTGGAAACACTGGGTTTTCCTGGAATGTTAGCACACTACTAAAATAGTAGCCAGTTATTAGCAACTTTTTTGAAATTTCAAGTGCACACAAATATTATATCAATGATGTCCGATGATTGAAGTGTTCCTTTAAAAATGTGGATACACAACCATCACATTGTCTGTGTCGGGGGGAAAACTTGTTTGTCCAAAACTGTTACTTTTCAAGAAATGCAGAAAAATAACCTCAAAACACGTACAGAGACTTGACCACTTTCAACCTGGCATCCCTATTCTGGGCATGTCATCATAGGCAAAATGTTTTCCTAATATTTAAAAGATTTCTCGCAAATAGCCAATCTTCAAGCTCAACGCATTGAGATTGCAGATGAGCTATTTTCTCTTAACTTTTACGCGACACTCATATGAGTATGAATATGAAGAAGAAAAAAAAACATTTAAAAAGGATGACATATGGAGATACAAGTTTTCTATCCACCAGCAATAATCTGTTTTGTTTGATCTTTTTTGTTCAGTGTTTCTTTCCAAGCGGAGGGTATCAAATCATTAAACGATTACTGTGAAATCCCCTAAAGGTGATCTTACCTTATTTAAGATCATTGAAATGTACATAATAAACATAAGAGTGCCTTTATTACAATCTTAATGATGTCTGCTAAGTGATTGTCAGTCAGATCAATTTACCAGGGACTAGCTTTATACAGTACTTATTTTAATTTTGTACATTCTGTTTTAAGTGTTTGTCTGGAGTCGGTCTCGTCTTTGTAAATATGTATTATTGTGTGATCAACCAGCAGCCCAACTAGCACATGTGGTACCCTGGGACCTGTTTCTTTTTGCCAACTAGTGTCGTTATCATTTTAAGGTACTTGGACATTAAATACATGCAATAAACCACAGCTTGACTACTGACTATGCTTGGGTATATATTAAATGGTGGAAAAAGTACTCAAATGTTTCACTTGAGTAAAAGTATCAATACTGCAATATAGAAATACTCTGTTACAAGTAAAAGTCTGTAATTGTCTCCACCAGGCCAAAGGCATGGGGGAGAGTATGTTTTGCACTCCGTCCGTCCGTCCGTCCGTCCGTCCGTGTGTGTGTCCGTCCGTGTGACCGTGAGCAGCTAATCTCGGCCACCGTTAACCCGGTCGATGCCAAATTTTGCACACACACTCCCTGGATGCCAACGATGAACCTCTGCCCCAAACTTTCCAGAACGGCCTGTTATAGCGCCACCAGGAGGCCGCTTTGTGCAAAACAAGTTTTTTCACAGTACACCTACAGATTTTGTCCAAACATCACGCAAATTGGTACACAGTCTCTCTAGAGCCATTCAACGAAACCGGTCTTTCAGATTTCTCACACTCCATCCTGATTGGTTAAGATTGGCTTCCAAAGTTCACAGGAGTGCTCAGTTTCAAACAAAATGCTGCAAATCATGAACACATCGCGTGATTTCCGTGAAATTGTGCACCCACATTCCCACTAGGCCGAGGACGAAATGCCACATGAACAATTTCAAGTCAGCCTCAAGGTGGCGCTATAACTGGCCGAAAAGTGTTTTTACCTCTAACTGCACGGATCTGTGGATAACTTTGTATGCCAACTTAGAGGCCAAGGAAAAACCTTTGTCTGGAATTTTTCACATGTGCTCTTTATAGCGCCACCAGGAGGCCGACATATGTAAAACACAATTTGTTTGATTTCTCATATTCCATCCTGATTGGCTACGATTGGCTCCTACAGTTTTCAGGAGTAGCCCGCTTTGTACAAATCGCCACAACTCCTCAACGCAGCGTCCGATTGCGATGAAACTGTGCACGCATATTCCCACTAGGCTGAGGAAGAATCCTGGTGGAGACCTGTGCCCAGAAGGGCAATTTTTCTAGTTCAAAATGTACTTAAGTATCAATGGTAAAATTACTTGGGCAGAATGTCTCATTTCAAGTTTTCAAATGTATATAAATATTTTGAAAAGCAGATCTACAAGCTTACAATGTGAGCAATGTGATCGGCTATTTTCAAATGTAGTGGTGACTGTATGTTTTGTAATAATAATCAACATCTAAAGTAACTAGTAACTAAGGTTTTTAAGTTATTGCAGTAGAGTAAAAGTACAAATAATTGCCTCTGATATGTAGTGGAGTTCAAGTAATTATTGGAAATTGGAAATATTCAATTACAAATACCTCAAAATTGTATTTAAGTACAGTATTTAACTAATTTAAGTAGTTACTTTCCACCAATTGATTGTATGTTGTGTTTCTCTGTGTCTTAAAAATCAACCAAACTGATATTTCTCTAAAAGAACCAAATTCTAAAACATAACCAAATGTATTTTTCTTTGGCTAGATTTAGTAGTGAATTTGGCCTTCACCTGAGGGCTTCTGCAGTGCTGTGGTACGGACTGAAGAGGGCACTGTTGGTCCTCAAGTAATATTTTCAACTTGAAGTTTACTGCTCCACTTACAGTATTGTCCACTCATTCAGCCTGTGTGTGTGTGTGTGTGTGTGTGTGTGTGTGTGTGTGTGTGTGTGTGTGTGTGTGTGTGTGTGTGTGTGTGTGTGTGTGTGTGTGTGTGTGTGTGTGTGTGTGTGTGTGTGTGTGTGTGTGTGTGTGTGTGTGTGTGCTTCTTTCTTTCTGTCTGCAGCAGCTACATTTGCAAACTACTGTGCCGATCAGCATCATATTTCTTGTGTACACGCTGTAGGCCATGTAACTCAATTCAAATCAGTCAATGACCATGAATTATGTAATTCAAACTGCTCACCCCATCATTCAATAGCACAGAAACGGTTGGCAAGTGCTCAATATCAGCTTGAAAGTTTTTACCCCAAGTCCCCAACCGTTAACCATCATGAAGCCAATATACAGAGTCATCATCATCATCGGCGGTCACTTGTATCCGAGTATGACTGTCCTCCTCCTTGGTCTTTGTGGGTCCTCAGAGTCAGATGTGAATGGACTGGAGGCTGATTCTGGACCCGATTACTCTGGTGCAGTGTGGAGAGGGGAATCCCGGGAATGTGGTGGTGGGTTTGGGTTGGACCTGTTTATTGGATGCTCTCTCTTTTCTGAGTCTGCGGCTGTGCTTGTCCTGTGCACCATGACGGAGGTCATCATCGTATTTTGCTGCACCCTCACGGACAAGGTTTCTCCAGGTCATCCTGTCTGTTGCCTTAATTGTCTTCCCAAGCTTTTAGGACATGTGGCACTTCTTTAGGTGTGTTTTAGTGTTGTCCTTATATATCTTCTTTTGACCTCCCGGGGCCCGTTTCCCTTTAACAAGCTGGGAGTACAGGACTTGTTTTGGGAGGCGAGAGACGAGAGTCAGGCATGCGGACAACATGGCCGGTCCATCTGAGCTGAAACTAAGACTAAATATACTGACAATTTCGTCAACAAATAAAAACTAGACTAAAATGAAGGGACTAGTGGACAAGAGATCCACTATAAGTCATTTTACAATTAGTTGCATGCTGAAAATAGCCGATCTACAAGCCCACAACGCGTCCATCAAGGGCCACCAAAATACATTTTGTTCGACTAAATCAACTGTAGATTTAGTCGACTAAAATCTTATGATATTTTGTCGACTAAAACTAGACTAAACACTAAGACATTCCAGATGACTAAAATGTGACTAAAACTAAATAAAAACTAGAACTGCACTCTGTCGAGTGCATACTTGCTTGTTGCACACTAGTAGGCCATAAATGGCCAACTAGTGCGCAAGCAGAGCGCGCAAGTACTTTCGACCGCTGTAAACTGTGAAATCTCAGTAACTCTGTGAAGGAACGTTTGAAATGTCTAATTATTAGGTGTAACTATTTGCTACCTACCTACTTTATGCATGTAAACACCTAGTATTATTACTATTATTATTATAGTATTATATAGTATGGTTCAAGTTTCTATCTATATAAGAAATACAGTTTTATCAATTTAGAAATATTCTGGATCCCTTTTTAGTTTTTCAAAGAAAAATAAATCATTGATATGTGATGAAAAACAAGGTATATAAACTGAATTAAAATATGTTATCACATATACAGTACAATTATTTTATTATTTATTGTAAATTGTCAATTGTTTTAAATGTATTTCATCTTGGACTATAGTGATATTAATACTAAATCATGATCAGAGTAACATGTGTCTCTAACTTCAATTTCTGTAATAATACATTTTTTGTTAAATGATCTAAAATACATTACGTCATACATTACGTCACCATCGAAAAACCAATTACACTCTGGCATTGGGTCCTTTAATCCACATATTTCTTACGTCATCATTGAGAGCTAGTTATACATATACTATATATATATATATATAT
This sequence comes from Protomyctophum parallelum, assembly GCF_964188405.1. Lineage (NCBI taxonomy): Eukaryota > Metazoa > Chordata > Actinopteri > Myctophiformes > Myctophidae > Protomyctophum > Protomyctophum parallelum. The sequence continues at coordinate 21,380,294 of NC_139708.1, read as the reverse complement.
ATGTGTAATTTGTAAGTTGATTAGCGGTATACTGTGGTTACTTTGCGCCAAAAACCGTCCCAGCCAACCCGCCACTTTTGATGCGTATGCAAATAAAACAGCAAATTGTGCCTGATTTGCTGGGACCAGATTACATACATGACCATATTTCTTACGTCATCATTGAGAGCTAGTCATACATATACTATATATATGTAATTTGTAAGTTGATTAGCGGTATACTGTGGTTACTTTGCGCCAAAAACCGTCCCAGCCAACCCGCCACTTTTGATGCGTATGAAAATAAAACAGCAAATTGTACCTGATTTGCTGCGACCAGGTTACATACATGTATGTATACACAGGAGCATTACCTTTAATCCTCCCAACACTAAAACATATCGTCATTACGTCACAATCGAAGACCAATTACACTCTGGCATTGGGTCCTTTAATCCACATATTTCTTACGTCATCATTGAGAGCTAGTTACACACCATGTACTCTGGTCCCACCAAATCATGCACAATTTGCTATTTTATTTTACAAATTACATATATATAGTATATGTATGACTAGCTCTCAATGATGACGTAAGAAATATGGTTATGTATGTAATCTGGTCCCAGCAAATCAGGCACAATTTGCTGTTTTATATGCATACGCATCAAAAGTGGCGGGTTGGCTGGAACGATTAAGAATTAAGATGTCTTTCGTGGTCAGATAGGTAAGTATCAAGGGGGACCCATAGAGTTATGGGGAACCCCATCACCAGAGTATACTTTGATCATCCACAAGTTCCACAACACAAACAAACAAACGTACAACCCAGATTCTGCTCAAACAAGGGATTAAATTAATTTCGCTCCTATGCCACTAAAATGTGGAACGCTCTACCAACAGCCATTAAGACATGTGAATCCCTTGACTGCTCTGAAAGAGCACCTACGGACAGCTGCAATTCCAAACTGGCCCCCATAATAATCTGAGTTCCTCCCACCCATCCTTTTTTCCCCCATACTGTACATGTTTCACTTCATAGAAGTGTATATTTGTAAACTTTTAATTGTCATGAATTGAAAATGGTGGGCCCTGATGTAAACAAGTAATCAAAAAAGTAATCCAAAGAACAATATTCCTATACAGGATCTCTCACTGGTCAACAAAAACACCTTAAAGACCCTAACAGGAGCCCTCGTACAAGGTTTCTTCGACTATGCATGCACCTCTTGGTACCACAGCAGTTCAAAGGCCCTTAAAAGAAGGCTCCAGACTTCCCAAAACAAACTGGTCAGGCTACTACTTGGCCTCACTCCCCGAACCCACCTCACACATGCCCATTTTGACAGGCTGGAATGGCTTAGGGGAGTACTCAATAGGCCTACAGCATCTTGCAATGTGTCTGGTCAACAATATGCGCTACACCACCAAGATACCCATGTACCTGTCTAAATACTTTAATTAATACTTAATACTTTAAATACTTTTGTTGACATTTAATGTCAACATTTAAGAAATTAAATACATTTAGTGCAGATATTCCAGATACTTGTATATCAGATGTGGTAAAGACAAAGGTACACTTTTCCATTGTCTGTGGGCATGTCCAAGAGTGAAAGAATTCTGGGAAGAAGTGAGGAGGGAGATTCAGAAGATATTGTCGATAGATATTATTGAGCTTGACCCAAAACTGTTTCTATTAGGTCTTTACCCACCTGGCCATAAGATTCAGAGTAGCGAACAAAGATTCCTGGATTTATGTTTACTACAAGCCAAAAGGGCTATAGCCTTATCGTGGAAAAAGATAGGCAAACCCAGTATTGCTCAGTGGTTTAGGGAGTTATCATTGTGTCTTCCTATGGAAAGAATTACTTATACTTTGAAGAATAAACAGAAGATGTTTGATAAAATATGGGGAAGGTTTATCCAATATATTACGGTTAATGATTTATCTTATTTAATGGTGGAAATTGTCTAATTTTATTCTCTGCAGTTGTTTGGTCTTGTGGCCACAAGGACTCTGTTGTTGTTGTTACCATTTTAAGTGCCATTATTTTATTATACTGTACTTATATATGTATGTTATTGTTTTGTTTTGTTTGTTTTTCATTTTAAGTAATTGTATTGTATTGTCTGTATTATGTATTGTTTTGTTGTATTGTCTGTTTGTCAAAAAAAAGAAAATTTAATAAATATATTGTTAAAAAAAAAAAATCCCTTGGCTTGACTCCTTCAAAACCTCTCAAAGAGCACTATGGACAGCTGCAATTCGAAACTGTCTCCCGTAAAATCTGAATTTTCCCACCCCTTTTTCCCCCTCACTGTAGGCCTATTTTTTTCCCCTTTTTACCTCCAGGTGATTTCCTGTTTTTCTTTTAATATAGAAGTGTATATTTGTACATCTCTAAATTGAAAATTGTAAACAAGTGTAATGCTTTATATGGTGTTTGTTGTCCACAGTAACAGTTTTTGTATTGAGTTTAGGGTTGCCACCTTTGAGATCTTGAAATAAGGGACACTCTTTACGCCTGCCGCGGCCTTGCGGCGCAGGCGTGTGCGGCAAGGCCGGCAGTAAGTTGAAGCAATAAGTTGAAGCAATACGTTGAAGCAATACGTTGAAGCAATACGTTGAAGCAATACGTTGAAGCAATAAATTGAAGCAATACGTTGAAGCAATACGTTGAAGCAATAAGTTGAAGCAATACGTTGAAGCAATACGTTGAAGCAATAAATTGAAGCAATAAGTTGAAGCAATACGTTGAAGCAATACGTTGAAGCAATAAATTGAAGCAATACGTTGAAGCAATATGTTGAAGCAATAAGTTGAAGCAATACGTTGAAGCAATACGTTGAAGCAATAAGTTGAAGCAATACGATGAAGCAATACGTTGAAGCAATAAATTGAAGCAATACGTTGAAGCAATACGTTGAAGCAATAAGTTGAAGCAATACGTTGAAGCAATAAGTTGAAGCAATAAGTCGAAGCAATAAGTTGAAGTTTCCCTTCAACTTATTGTTTATGGTATGCTATCCACAACTTTTGAAGTAGAATTTTGTTTTCCAAATGAGCATAACAACATCAGCAGCCCATTATAAAATATATGCCAGCGACCCCCATAAGAGAAGATTTTTACACAGTGATTCTCAACCCATTTAATTTCAAGTACCAGTTTGACATGCATTAGCAGACCCCCATTTAATGGCATTTCTATCTCTGGGACCCCCAATTCATATTGTAAAATCAATGTTAATTTAACTCTGATGGTCCATTTGGTTCCATTTGTACACTCTCAGAGTTACAGACCCATAAGGGTCCATTTGGTTCCAAACTATAATTTAGCTGGGGACCCCCTGGAACTCCCTCAAGGACCCCTGGGGGTCCCCGGACCTCACTTTGGGAACCACTGGTTTAGGCTACTTTAGGTAGCGTGTGCCTCCCGCTAGACTTTAATATTTCCTGTGTTTTGTTTTGTTCATTATTGTTAAATTCAGTGTTGACGTGTAGGGGCTATTTAGGAAAATAAGGAACAAACTGCGTTCCTTATTGGTTCAATAAGGGACGCATCATTTAATTCTCAAATAAGGGACGATTCTGTATTTTAAGGGACGGGTGGCAGTTGTGCTTTCGGTTTTTTTCGCTTTCGAAATGTAGGCTACTGTACTCTGCATACTGTTAATACAATTTTCAATCAATCAATTGTGGTTTTCATTGTTTCCGTCCACAAAGTAGCAGTTTTTGTATCAGACTTGTGCTTTCGTTTGAAATTGTCCATAATGTGAAAAATGTCGACCAATCAATCAATCAATATCAATCAATCAATCAAACAAACCACTGTTTTGTCCGACGACGCGCTTTCCCGAGGTGTTTTGCAAGTGGCCGGCTGCTGGCCGCCATGCAGTCAATTCAATTCAAAGGGCTTTATTGGCATGAGAAAACATACGTTTACATTGCCAAAGCAGAAAGAACAATACAACAGATGCAGTCACATCTTGGTGTGAATCAATGATCATCACCCCCGCCACGACCCCGGCCGGCCCACGTCCGTTCCGTCACCATGGAGATGGTCCAAGCTACACACGAACTCTCCCCCTCCCCCTCCCCACATTATAATTAAAAGAGAGGATAGCCGGCATACATGTGACTGTCCTGCTGACTGCTAGTGCTATAGCTTTGTTTTGGAAATAGTTCTGTTCTCTTCCGGGACCGTTAGGCCAAAAAACTTGGCTAACATGTGGAAAATAACATTGGATATATTTATGTTCATCGGGATAATTGCGTTTGCAGGTAAAGTCTTCATTCGTTTTAGCAAAATGTTGCTATAGATAGTTCCAATTGAGCAGATTGCCATTTTAATGTTTAATGATGTTGTCTTCAGTCAACAAAATCATTTTGGGGGGTGAATGTTTATAGTTGGCTGTTGGCTATGCCAATGATTGAGTGTTCAGCAGGTCCATCTCTTTGATAAATATAGCATACGTTTTCAGGTTTTCAATCTCATCTACAGTATATTCTCCTGATTAGACTAATCAGACAGTAGCCTATATCAGCTTCAAATTCATAATGTGTAATTGGCTATGAGGTCAACTGTATTATTCTATGTAGGCTTAATCTGTACCAAGTAGACCGCTAGAGACCTGTAAACAGAGCTGCTACCTTTAAACACAAATCTGAGTTTGTTTGAGACAAAATGCTGCCATTTGTCCCAAAGTGACTGCAAAAAAAGCTATTTGTTTAAAAGATATATGTAAAAAAAACTGTATAGGCCTATATAATTTCCCCATTTTTAACTGTTATATTTTACATGCCAATAAAGCTCCTTTGAATTGAATTGTATATGTAGGCCTAACTGCCTTCCACCAGGCTGAGGCTTTTTGCAGTAGGCTAGCCTACCTGTACAAACATTGTAACTTAAAATTCCATTTAAACTATGTTAGATTCATTAACGCCCATCCTTGGTTCTAGTGACTTTAATGCGTGAGGTGGCAGTGTTTTTTCTTTAACTTTTTTTCGTGTATTTTTTATATATTCTTCTAAATCTTATTTCATTTGAAAGTGAAATAACATTTAAAAAATAACTATAATGGTAAAAACAATTATATGAATAAAATTCTGATCAATTGTCAGATTCCCCCCTACCCCAACTATACACATGCAGCTACGAAAAAGTTCAAGTTTAAAAACACACAAGACATTAATTAATAAGTTCATCCCCTTTGAAAAGCGCCAATGGACTGTGGTGCTCTCATATGGTCAGGGAGGGGGGGGGGGGGGGGGGCATTTCATTCCACCGCCGAGGAGCAGCTGGACAGAAGGCCCGGTCAGCCTCCCATGGAGCTTCGTCATGGGGGTTTTCGGTGTGTTTGAATTTCCAGAGCGGAGGGAGCGGGTGGTGGGTGGGTGGTGGGTGGAGGTCGGTCGGGGGTTCAAGGAGTTACTTTAGGAGGGAGCATTGCTGTTGATGCACTGTCTACTGTATCCGGTTTGCACACACATAGGCTGTATGCAAACAGACAAACAGTTTCCATGGCTTACTGATGGTTCAATAACATGGAAATTGGTATACCGGTAGTCTAGTATAGAAGTCACTGTTGCAGATTTTTTTTTAAATAACTTTTAACAGGACCCATTTCGTGTGGATTTTTCTGTTTTAAATAGCATTAATATATTCATTCATTTTTTTGTTTGTACATTTTATAACTTTTGTCATGTCATTTGTATAACTGCACAACCTGTAGATGTGCCTGTGAATGCATCCGCCTGCCCTCTTGAGATGAACCCTCCCAGTGTTGTGGCAAGATACGGAGACGCCGTCTTGGTCAACTGCAGCACCACGTCATCCACAGACCACGGCGGAATGGGCTGGGAGGCAGAGATTGGAGCCACGCACTTTGAAGAAAACGTGACGTTTGTCACTTGGAAAGTAGAGACGTTAAACGTCTGGGAAATCGAGCCCGAATGCTACATCAAGTTCCCCAATGTGTCTCAGTGTCGACAAACACTATCAGTCACTGTCTATAGTGAGTATATCACATATGGTTATGAGAATTTAACACTGCAGGTTCAATCTACATAATTTCACGCAGATACGAGTGTCAACACTACAGATTTTACATAGACTTGAGTCTCAAAAATTAACCAAATAAAACCAGGACATTTTAGATTTTAGGGATGGCTTTAAAAAATAACAGCTTGAATCTGCTATTTTACAAGTGATTGAAAAATGTATGTAGACCATACATTATATTACATTTAACTCCTCATGGCCTTTTCCACCATTATGTGTATTACAGAAGAGCCAGACAGCGTATCCATCTCTCAGACGAATCATATGGGACCAATGGTGGAGGGCACGGCGTACCAGCTGCAGTGTGACGTTATCAGTGTGGCCCCGGTCAGGAATCTCACTGTGAGCTGGTACAAAGCACATAAACCCATCCACAAGCAGTCATATGACAATCTGACTGTAATGACACCGGTGAATGAGTCGTCTATCCTCACTATCACCCCACACAGAGATGACAATGGAGCTCTGATCTACTGTGAGACACGAATGAACCTTGGACCGTTGGGTCCAAACTATTTTCCAGTGATGAGATCAAAGTCACATGTTCTGACTGTATACTGTGAGTTTCCGTTTCTAAGCCATTTGCATATTAGGATCTTTGAAGATGTCACTTTTTATTTGCTTTTTCTTGCCCTCTAATATTGTATCATTTACTCTTCAGATCCACCAACTTTCCTCAATTCCCAAACAGAGACACCTGATCCGGTGCTCGAGCTTCCAGCTGATGAAATAACTTCGGGAGATCAATTGGTTATTACTGCCTGTTTGTTTCCAGGGATTTGCAATGGCACAGCCTCCAATAATGTGGGCATTGAGACCAAGAAATTCATTGTCAATGAGGCAGCAGGTAAGACTGTGTTATTACTAGCATATATTATTAATTTATTCTTTATCATATGAAGGGGTCACCCGCCTAAAATAACACAATTTGAAAAGAGAAAAATGCAACCAACTTCCATTTTGATATCTCTAATTCCTCACTGCTACTGTTCTCCATTAGGTAGTCATGACCCTGGGGCTGCTGGGACCACTGCACGGATTGTTGTGCTTTTCCTGGCTCTTAATTGTCTCTGTCTTGTCTGTGTAGTGTATCACAAACACAAAACACCAAACACTCCACAAGGATCTGGACACTTAAAACTAATATCCTTCAGTTGAAGCGAATACTTGTACATTCAAATGATATCTGTGTTTATGTCTGCTGCAATTTGATAGTAAAGTAAGAGAAATAGAATTTATGATACATCCATTTTTATCTCTACATTTTGTACAATGTGTAAAATTCAGCGGATAAATGGCCGTGCTGCTGACTTGGGCATTGGGAGAGGCACTGAGGTCAGCTGATGGAAGAGAGCTCATCGCCTCATCTGCTGGCCTCTGACCTGTGCCTCGTATCAGCATATATGAGAGAGAGAATGATTGCAGGGCCTCTGTGGGGGCCTGTATCCTTCTTTACCAGAACTGCCTATATCGTAGCTGTATAGGACAGAAACCTCGTATGTACAAAACGTGTTGTATGGCGGCATGTTGCGAGTTTCTAGATCAGCATTTTTCACAACTTTTGCAAGGCTATTCACCTCACCTCTACTACTCCAATCCTATCAACCCATAATCACCAGTAGGTTACTCATCAAGACGATGCAATGGAGCAGGTGCGCTCTACTGGAGCCTACTGGCTGCGATTAGGAAACATGGAAGTGAAATTACTGCTGCCAAAGCGATTGTGACACTTCGCTATACAACTACAACTTTGCTTTATGTTTACTTTTATGTGGCCGGTTAAGACTGAGGTTAGGGTTAGATTTAGGGTTAGTCGGACAACGCTACCAACACCACGTCGGACAATGGCAGACAACGTCTCCACAGTAGAGCCTACTGACCTCATTAAATGGGCTTGATAAGTAACCTACTGGTTGATAACTCGAATCCGCCAACTACTCTCTGCCACCAAAATGTGGAATGCCCTGGCTGACACGATCCCTAAAAAATGTTGATCATCAGGGCAGGGGTGCCCACTGGCCAAGAGGTCCAGGCGCATACCATCACATATGGGCTCTGATGCAGCCTAACAGAAACAGCATGTTGTGGGTTTGAGTCCTGATCGCGATGGCCTCTAGCCGTGTATGGATTCTACTTTGTGCATAGCGTTTTATTTTTGTTGATATTGTATTGGTGTTACTGATCGGTGTTAAACTCTCCAACATGTGACTTTGTTGTGTCTATTATTTCAAACTGTTCAAATAAAGCATAACACAAATAATGGAATAAACATTATACAACATAAATAATAAATAAGGCATAAAAGAAATGCAAACACACCTCGTTGGAATGAGTTCAAGTGCCCACGAAGTGGAATAAACAGCAACAGCGACAAACTGCAAATAAAATCAATACAATTAACCAACGTTCAAAGCATTAAAGGTTGCCCTACGGCACAAGGCTCCAAAAAGATCAGGTCCACAAACAGTGTTCGCGTATTTTATTTACCTCCAAAAGCTTTAACAGTGCAAGCCGGCGACAAAATACAAAAATAAATAAGAATGGCCAAAAGCAAAGTTCCAAAAATAGGAAATAAGGAATAAACACTTGATGAAGATGATGAACAAAAACAACAAACCAAGAGTTTAAAAAAATACTGAGACTCAGACAATGCCCTTTCTATCTAAGAAGCTGCCAGCTCTCCCCTGGTGTTGCCACCTTCTAGCCCTAAGCCAAAATGAACTCTCCTCACCTGTAGCATATTCTTGCCTTTTAAACAGGTGGGACATACCAAGCACAATGGCAGTAATTGGTATCAATTAACTCAAACAAAGGCAAGCCAAGGCCCATGAGTTGATCTACAATTACATAATGTTTTTCCAACTTATTTTCAATACCTACAATTCAATAAATATTTCAGCCATCCAAACAAATGCAAATAAATAACAGGAACAAACCCCCCTCCTCTATAGTGCTTGACACCTTCCCAATCAACAGGATTGCCAGCACTGCTTTAAAATCACAAATGCGATTTCAAATGGGGAGACTCAAGCAGCCGGCTTGATGGCATCAGGTCTTTTCTATTAGAAGCAGCTGGGTTGTGTGTGTGTGTGTGTGTGTGTGTGTGTGTGTGTGTGTGTGTGTGTGTGTGTGTGTGTGTGTGTGTGTGTGTGTGTGTGTGTGTGTGTGTGCGTGCGTGCGTGCGTGCGTGCGTGCGTGCGTGCGTGCGTGCGTGCGTGCGTGCGTGCGTGCGTGCATGCAAAATGGGCTGCCCAGAGACGATATTGATCGACTCGGATGCATGAACAAACAAACAAACACAAATTGCTTCATCTCGCTCCACGCTCTCAAACCACTTAATTTGTAACCACTTATGTGTCCCATGGGCATGATGGGCACCACACCATTTATGGAGTTCTGGACAATACGCTTCCTGTAGAAACGTTCCCAATAATGATGAAACAAAAATAGCCATGAAATGTACACTTCCTTTGCCTAGGAGGAGCTGAGAGATTGGCATTAGAAAGGTGGGACAAAGAAACAACATGTTTGTCATTCATGTGCACATATTTGTTAGTTAGTAGCATCATGACTCGGTGAAACATTAATGCAGCACATATTTTCAGTCTGTGTGACTATCAAAAATATTTCACAATGTCAACCACATCAGCATCACCGTGGTGGGACAGCTTTGACACATTTGCCTGAATTGTATTCTAAATTAAAATCTAAGCAATGCTGTTTATTATTTATACTTGCAGGATCATGGTCACAGAAGAGGGTTTATTGCCAAAATGATGTGCAAATGAAAATGGGGCAACAATGTTTAATCCAAGCAAATGAACATCGTGTTAAAACCTCAGAGGCTCTGATAAATAGGCTATACATTACTCACTCTTATATGCAAACTAGACTTAATAGTCATGCAGATGTGTGTCTGGCTCAGGTTATAGAACCACAAACCATAATTGGTAAATAATAGCACACTGCTTAGTCAACATCTGAAAACAAATTAGGAATTACATGTTTTAATATTTATACTGTTGTTAACCTTCCACACTTACAGAGGGCCTTGAGGACTCCGACTCCGTTTTCGCTTAATACTATCTTTGCCGAAGATAGCCAATCTACAAGCTTGAGTGGACACAGGGTGATGATATCAATGAATCCCTACGCCTACACTAGATCTGTTATTTCCGACCAAATGTTTCCCCCCCAGAATAGTTTTGCTAGGGTTCTTGTGGTTAAAGCAGGTAAGGCAGGTTGTGTGTACACAACGTTTTATTTTCGTCTCTCAAAACCGTAGTGGTACTTCATTTCCCTTCACTTTTGCTACTGTTTACAGCCATAATTATTATTATAATTATTGTAGCTCTGTGTTGTTACCTGACTGGAGGCCTCCGGGCCGGGCGGCATACATCTCATTAGTGAGACAGCAGGGTGCACACAAAGCGAATGTGCACGTGTTCTAGTTACTAATGCTAATGAATGCATACACAGCACATAATAGATTGTGATTGTCATAAAACAGTGTCGTGCACTGAAATAGCAAAGATCAACTTGTAGATCAGTCACGATGGAGCATGACTCAGGCTTAAGGGACATTTCACCGTTAGAAGAAACTGCAGTCACTCTGACTCACTCCATTTGTAGTAGATAACAGTAGCACAATTTGAAATTTGCACCCTATGGCCAGAAGAAATGAAGTCTGTGTGTTTGACTATGGTTTGACTGGATCGCTGAATTCCTACAATGCCCATAATGCTTTAGGGCACTTCCCCTCCTTGTGAAGAGGGGGAGGCTGCATGGAGGTGTGACTTTGTAGTCCAGGAAGGAAGTGAGACCAATATACCAGTACAATATCTAAAAACCCATATTACACACAAAAACTAAAAGGGGTGAACAGAACAGTTAACATTCTATATGCAGTTATTGTATAAAATAATAATTGCTATTCTCTTGTGATAGACGAGTTTTATCAATAACCCCTCAATACACTTGAAAACCTAGTTAATGTAACAATAGCTCAGAGTCGAATACTGATAGCCTATACCTCAGGTCTAGAATAGCCAATTTAAAAAAACAAAACAAATTGGCTGCACTCTAGAATATATTTTGTACACAACTTCTATTACTATGTTTTCCAGCAGAAAATATTTTATTTATTCATTTCAATGTGCAATACATAGTGTTCCAAAACATTGTTGGTGTATAATATATAATTCCATACGGCTTCACAGTATCTTGAAATATACATGCTATTACATTTAAATAGTCATCTTGAAGAACAGAACAAGTTAATAATACACTAAAATAGAGACTCCAAAACAGATAAAAGGCAGAGGGTCAATCACAGAAAGCAGTACAGAAGAAAATGGCTCAGTATTGTGGAAATAGGTTCCTTTTAAAAAAGTAGCAGTTTGGTCAACAAGAGGAAAATTGCATCTCATCTCATCTCAATGTCTCTCTCTCAAGAACAGATTTTCGGCAGGCAACACTATCACAGTATAGATGAAGCTTCAGAATCTCTAGACTAGAACAGTGGTACTAACCTTTTCTGGACCAAAACAAATCTCCAAAGTGTTCGCCGCCCCAACCACCTGATGACCACATTAAACGGCATGGCGTGTTAAGAGGCCAGATGGGTGTGTTCTGGCTTGGGTTCCTATTTGTCATTATTACAATGATTTTTTTTTTAGAGAGGAGGGACATAACAGGACAAAGACACAAGGCTGCTGTCACAGCAGTGAGGTAGGAAACAAGCCATACCAAGGTTTGACTTTCATTTTGAAAAAGAAAGTCATTTAGGTATAAGTATTTTTGCAGCATTTAAATGACAATACACAACTTTCAACAAGTTATTTGTACCAATAAACGACATTTACCCATTATATAAGAGAAACATGCAAAGTAGAGCAACAAAATATGTCCATTAATCATATTCTATCATTTGTCTTCTGTCTGCCACTGAAACATATGAGAAACTGTATCATGATGTGCTGCAAACAATGTGCCATGTTACTTGGGACTGTCTTTTTCATAAGGCAACTTGCACCGACCTCTTAAATATAGTTAATTTGTCATTGTCAAGGTGGCCTGGTCTGGAAAGGCAGATTTAATGTCATTGTGGATTCTCTAGGCTCAACACTAGGCCTGCTAATCATTTCACATGCATTCTGTCGGACGTTCTCCTCGTTCATTTGCGACACCTCGGTGGAAGCTGCTTCAAATCCAGGCACAGTGTTGGCCACATGAACCACATGCACCTTGTTTCTCCCCTTCTTACTGAGGATACAGCTGAACACCTTCTTAAAGCCTTTTCGAAAGTGCTTGGACACCAGAGCATACACAATAGGGTTGAGACAGGAGTTGGCATAGGCCATGCAATGAGAGAGGATCCTGAAGGCGTATGTGGTTTCATTGAAAGGGAAGTCTCCATATAAGTAGCACAATATCACAAGATGGTATGGCAGCCAGCATATGCAGAAAAGCACGGTGACAATTATGATCATTTTTGTGACTTTGCGTTTCGCCCTTTTGGATTCTGACATGCCATCCAAGGGGTCCACTGCTGTCCATAGGTACTTGATGGTTCTAGTGTAGGACAGACTCACAATCAGTACAGGAATGACATAGCCAAACATAAAAGTGCACGTGTCCAACACTTTACGATTCTGCTCCTTCCATCCAGGTATGCACACAGTGCTGTTGTCATAATCTATAAGATCATAGTAGCTGAGATAAGGACCTGCGAAGACCAGTGACAGACCCCAAATGACCACCATGGCAACCACTGCATTACAAGGAGTTCTTAGTTCTCTGGATCGTAGTGGGTAACGAATAGCCAGGTACCTATACCAACAAGAAAAACATCAGTGAACAAACATAATCCAGTATACTGTATAGTACTAACATGAAGGCTGCACTGCAGGAATGAGAAAAGAAAGCACTCATGTTTAATGTTCATTTCAGTTAGGCCTTATTGTTCATCAGAATCGTAGTCGATTGAAACAGCAATATTTATTTACATTACAAACCATACTATTAAAGGGATATTTCACTTTCAAACATGTTTGGGGTAATTTTAACGACTACTTAGAGAGTTTTTAAGTTGCTTGATTCAGTATTTAGATTTTGATATTCATTTTATCAGACAAACCCATTGCAACTTTGAACTCACGTTCACTGACTGTATGAGATAATGTTGAAACGGATTGTGTGTGTGACTGTCGAGGTGAGACGTGTGGTGAGCTTGTAGATTGATTGGCTATTTTGTTAAAATAATGTAGAAAATGTTTGGGTTAATGGTATTTAGTACCGCATATTCAAAGATTTACACTTTTCTCAAATGTCCCTCTAAAATGTTTCAATATTTAAATGTGTGTGTAAAGCAGCTGTGAATGGGTTTCATGGAATAAGATGGAATTCTACAGTGTAAAGGATTATAGCACATTAAAGACAGTAATAGGATGTGCAGTACCTCGGTGTGTAGCACGCACACACTCTTGGCAGCAAATGAGTTCCATGAATTTATGCAAAAGTGTTACTCATTCCACCACGCTACAGCTGGAAGAGATCTAGGTCTCAAGTGTACTGTGTAGACTGCATGGGCGGAAATAAATCTATTAACCTCTAAATCGCTAGATGATCTTTTGAGAACATTTTCATTCAATTGCTTCCTTAGGAAAGGACCTTATACAGGATAGGATCAGCTGGCCTGTAAGATGACAAAGCTATTGAATTAGCACCACCTTCTCGAAGGTAAACATCACCAACGTGTAATAATGAGACGGTCTGTTCCCTGTGGAGATGAGAAGACACTGTCTAGTCTACATTGATTGAGAAAATTGTGTTGCCCAGCAACTATAATGAAAGTTCCCACAGCATGCACTAGATAAGAGAATGTTTAGATAGGAGTAATATACGGTTATCTAGCAGTATATAATTATTTATTACATTTCAGTCTGTGGTTAAATGCCTCATTATATTATACCTCTGGGTTGTAATTAATCAAGCCCTCAGAGCTTTTACAAATACAGTATACATTATTATTATTATACATTTATATATTTCATACCCTACCAAAAAGCTAGATCTGAAAAAGGCAATGGCATTGTAGACTGAGCAAGTCTGTGTTGCTATGCTGACTATACTTTCGTGTCCATTCTGGTGCAAAGATTTGAAGAACTGAACCCAATGCAGAGCAGTTTAATGAGGCAAGTATTGTCGACCTGAAAGTTGGAGAAAAAAAAAGGCTTGTCCTCTGTAATTGCTCACCAACTTTTATATCTGGTTTCTCAGTTGATATTTCCTCTGCCAAGGAGGCTGTTTAATGACATCTGTCTGACCAAATCACCACAAAGTCATGGCTAGATAGATAGCCATGAAATGTGCAGAGGAACCTATGGATTTTGGTGACCTCATTAACTTTCCTCTGACACCACCACCAGGCCTAACTTTCGAATGTGCAAATTGGGGAGATTGTTAGGTCTTGGCTGAGGTCTGCCACTTCTCTACTGAATGCATTCTTCTGGATAAGATACAGTATATATAGCTTTATTATATGCACTTGGTTAAAAAGAAAAGTGTTGTATTTTTTAAATCTATTGAACTCAATAACCAATGAATAATATACAGCTATAGCTTTGCACAGGAACAGCTAGGATACAATGATACTGTGTTTAGCACTGCGCTGTCAGCCTGTCAACAACACATACCTGTCAACCGACACAGCAGCCAGGGTGAAGCTGCTGGCGTACATGGTGAGGTTGATGAAGAAATGGACAACCTTGCACATGAAGGAGCCAAACACCCAGCCCTCCAGGGAGTAGATGGTGGCTTGGAAAGGCACGCAGAAGATGATGAAGAAGAAGTCTGCCACGCTGAGGTTGAGGATGAAGAGGTTGGTGGTGTTGTATCCGACCTGGCCGCTGCGCAGCAGCACCGCCAGCACCAGGCTGTTGCCCACCGTGCCCAGGAGGAAGATGAGCGAGAACACCACGGACACGATCACACTGGTGGGGTTCAGCTGGTAGCTGTCGGCAGACACGTTCGACTGCCCTGCAGCCGTTCTATTGAAGTCCTCTGAATCGGACATGTTGAACTGAAGATCTAAAAAGAGACATAGAAAACAAAAGAGGCATACTAAACCACTCAGGGTGCTCTAAACATATATGGTAGATTACCCATGCACCAGACTGGCTACCATGTAACAAGCAACATATTACAGACAACAGTGAAGGAATCTCCATATTAGTGGTTCAGTAAGTCAGTGGCTATGTTGTTGTAGTCCCCCCCCCCACCCAGTTACCACCTCTTCCAGAGGGTGGTGACCCTTTGCCCCTTATTCAAAACTGGTATCCTTACCAGCATTAAACCCAACTCTGCCCCTTAACCCATTAAGACCTGAGGACGATTCTAAAAATGCCTAAATCTAAATCCTTACAGTTTTCTGAAAAACCTATGTTGCTATCAGTGGTTCTTCAAACTTTTTCATGTCAAGGTTCCCCAAAATTGATATGCATTTGGCTGCAGACCCCCATCCCAAAACCCCCGGAGGCAAAGGTTTGAGTTAAAAATGTATATTTTCAAAGATTCAAAATAAATAAATAGCAGATGTACAAGCTTGAATATCTGCTATTTTTGAATAGCCAATACTAAAATATAAAATGACAGTTTTAATGGGTTAATCCATATATACCCCAAATCAAGGTTCTCATTTCACCCACATACCTCACCTCCCATCCATACATGCATGCACCTTTTTACTGTGAAATGTAACCCTTAGTGTTGTAGTCGAGTCCACCTAAAGCAAGTCCATGTCAAAACCAAGTCCAAGGGGGGGCGAGTCCGAGTCAAGGCCGAGTGTGAGAGGGTGTCGAGTCCAAGGCGAGAAGGAGATTTTTTCCCCCTAATTTCTACCCAGCTAAGACTGTGTAGAAACCACGGCAGCCATTGTAATCATCGGCACATTGTGTAACACAATGCATGCACATTGCAAAGCTTGACAAATGGAAGCATTGCAATTGGTTTTCTTTCACCATTCCCCACAACATTTTGTATGTTGACCTGGCTTTTGGGAAATAGAATCTCCTGTAGAGGATCAATAAAGCCAAATAATTCAGCATTGACGTCAGGATAGATGTAATCTCTCCCCTGAAGTGAGTTATCTCTCAAGATAGATCAGGAAAAAATACATTGGTTTCCAAATCAAAGTGAAGTCACAGCATTTTGAATGAAGAAGAGAAATGACCTGGACTTGTCCTCAAGTAGGATACACCATTTATCACATAGCTCCTCAATAATATGAATCACTCCCTACCACACAATACTTCCCTGCTGTCACTAACAAAAATGAAATGAAGGCATGAATCATTTGACGCACATGGGAGGCAAGTTGGAAAAAATGCAAGTGATTTATTGATTAACTGTGGGCGACACCATAAAGCATTACACTTGTTTACAATAGGGCCCACCATGTTCAATTCATCATAACAATAGAGACAAATATACTCTATATAGGCAAAAAAACAGGAAATCATCATAGAGAGGTCAAAAAGAAACAAACAGTGAGGGGGAAAAGGGGTGGGTGGGGTCTTCAGGTGTTATGGGGGCCAGTTTCGAATTGCGGCCGTCCATAGGTGCCCTTTGAGAGTGGTTTTGAAGGAGTCACCCTAGGGATTTGCATGTCTTAATGACTCAATGAAGTCAATGAGTCTCCGCTGGACCATTATGAACAAATAATATTCTCAGATGAACGATTGCCACCTTTGTCATATAATCATCTCAGGATTATGAAAGACAACAGCACCGTGGTCTTCTAGCTTGGCAGTAGGCTATCGCAATATGTGGTTGTCAGGCTTGCAATGATTAGCGGTCTCACGATATCTCACAACCAATCTGGGAACCCATCTGCAAAACAATCCACCGCCCGCGTCTGCATGTAGACCTGGATGTCGGCCCATTAACTCTCCTTCAGACCTCTTCTTCGGGTGGTGCGTCTTTGTTTTCATTCCTACCATCAACAACTCTGTTGTAATGGGAGTTGCCGGCAGATTCAGCTGTGGAGCTCTGAATCTGTCTCGAGTGATTAAATGCGATAACAGCCCATTACTGCACATTCAGAAACTTACATAATTATATGTATACTGGAAATAAATTGTCTCTAAGGTTGTTTAACTTTTAGTTAAAAACAAAATAAACATGGATATTCTGTCTCTCCCTCTTATGAGTCCATGATGTCTTCCTGAATTGGAATTGTGCATGCTGTTCAAGAACAAGCCTTGTCTGTATTGATTTGGATGGCTATTCAGGGCTGCCAACCGTCCTTGATTATGCAGGCGTTTCCTTGATAGTACAGCGGCTAACAGCCATATTGTGAGAGAACCTTTCACTTGGTGATACAAGCGTGACATTTGGCATGAACATGCCTCTGGGTCACCTCTTTAACTTTTTTAACCGAGCCAGCGAAAAATCCAATATGGCGGTCATTTTTCAAGATGGCCGCCAAATAAAAAAGGCCTTTTGTGGCGGTTCTGGACAACCATGGGTGCGGCCGACTCGAGACCGGGCACTGCACTCCCTGTGGGTGTGTGGAACGTGTGTGTCGAATTTGAAGTCGGTGGGGCGAACAGTTCTCGGGTTACGTGGATTACACACGCACACAAAATTCATGCAATATAGCAGATCATTGGAACGGTTGTTCGCTTGGTGATACAAGCGTGAAATTTGGCATGAACATGCCTCTGGGTCACCTCTTTAACTTTTTTAACCGAGCCATCCAAGAATCCAATATGGCGGTGCTATTTCAAGATGGCCGCCACATCTAAATGTTAGCCTATGTCTACATTTCTTACAAATTTTAGGAAAAATTTCACCATTATAGATAGATAGATGCTGTTAATGATAACATGCTAGCACTAACATGCTAACATGCTGATGTTGATGCATGTTAGCATTAGCATGTTAGCATTAGCAGCATGTCAGTACTAGCATGTTAGCATGTTGCATGTTAGCATTAGCAAGTTGGCATTATCATGTTAGCATGTTAACACTAGCATGTTAGCACTAGCATGTTAGCATTAGCATGTTAGCATTATCATGTTAGCATGCTATGTTAGCATGCTAGCATATTACCATGTTAGCATTATTATGTTAGCATTAGCATGCTACCATGTTAGCATTAAGTTAGCATTAGCATAATTAAAAAAATTATTAAAAAATAATTTCCTAAAATTTGTAAGAAATGTAGACATAGGCTAACATTTAGATGTGGCGGCCATCTTGAAATAGCACCGCCATATTGGATTCTTGGATGGCTCGGTTAAAAAAGTTAAAGAGTTGACCCAAAGGAAGGTTCATGACAAATGTCACGCTTGTATCATCAAGCGAACAACCGTTCCAATGATCTGCTATATTGCACGAATTTTGTGTGTGTGTGTACATCTGTAATCCACATAACTCGAGAACCGTTCGCCCCACCGACTTCAAATCGACACACACGTTCCACACACCCACAGGGAGTGCAGTGCCCGGTCTCGAGTCGGCCGCACCCATGGTTGTCCAGAACCGCCACAAAAGGCCTTTTTTATTTGGCGGCCATCTTGAAAAATGACCGCCATATTGGATTTTTCGTTGGCTCAGTTAAAAAGTTAAAGAGGTGACCCAGAGGCATGTTCATGCCAAATTTCACGCTTGTATCACCAAGTGAAAGTTCCTATTATCTGCTGTACTATGATTTCAACCACATCTCCATGACTTTGAGGACACCTTGGTTGTCATTTTTGAGGGGGCGCTAGCTCCTCCAACGTCTGGATTTCAGAAATGATGTCATGTGGCAGCCATGTCTATGGACTTTTTATATTTGTCTTTAAGCATGTCCCCCCAAAACAGAACCCCACTCGTGACGTTATGAGACAGCCAAGTCTATGCACTTTTAATGTTTGTCTCTAAGCATGCCCCCCCAACTCGTGAGTGATGTCATGTGGCAGCCAAGTCTTTGGACTTTTAATTTTTCACTTCATATGGTTTTCCTTGATTGGTCAGTGCATGCAATCATACATGGATATTCACTTTTAAGTTTTAAGCAGAGCACCCGAGTAACCACATTATACCACTAACCAACTCAGAAATTACATA
The DNA here is from genome assembly GCF_964188405.1 of Protomyctophum parallelum. NCBI lineage: Eukaryota > Metazoa > Chordata > Actinopteri > Myctophiformes > Myctophidae > Protomyctophum > Protomyctophum parallelum. The sequence goes on along the minus strand of NC_139708.1, from coordinate 21,361,134 downwards.
ATAGTCCTTACCCGTTGTGAGATATTTGCCACCCCTTGTGGCCGTGAAGGGTACTGCACCTGGGTGCGTTTGTAATTGACTAATAAATTAATTAATAATCATGTGTCAAATCGAAAAAAGGGCTTCGTTACGCCCTCCAGATATTCATATGGTCAATGCCTGTGTGAAAAGTGGGAGTGATTGGTGCAGGCAGTAAGGAGTTACGGCAATGTTTCTGACAGACACACACACACGGACAGACATTCGGTTAATTATAGTATGATGATAGACATATGAGCATATGACGTGATGAATATGTACCAATGCCAGGGTATAATTGGTTATCGATGGTGACGTAACGATGACATGTTTCAGTGTCGGGTGGACTAAGGTAATGCCCCTATGTATGTATAATCTGACACCACTGCCATAACAGGCATAAGTAATCATTACCATAGTTCAAAATACTACTTTTTTTCCTCCAAAAGCAAGGTATGTAGCAAATAGCTAAACCTAATAATTCAATATTGCAAACGTTCTTTCACAGAGAGGCTGAGATTTGAAAGTTTGTAGCGGTCTACAGTACTTGCACGCTCCACTTGCGCACTAGTAGGCCATTTACGGCCTACTAGTTCCCCACACTTGAAAGACGCAGTCATTGTGTCGTACACCACTGAGAAACATTGTCCGCTACACTTGACCCACACAGAGCATTCTAATCTGAAGAGTTATGGATATTACAATATTTGATGAAAGGTCTCCATGCCTTAGAAAAGCCTTCAGTGGTTCCTCCGAGAGAGAATTGTATTTTGTCTAAGCTTAACCAAGTAGTACATCACATCAAAAAGCCAGATTGAGTGAGAGAGCAGTTTTGGAGATTTCCAAGAAAATATTTTTCTTCTAGCTAAGAGTGTTGCAAAGGCAATAATCTTCTGACTCATAAATTGTAAAGGGTTTGATGGTGTGCCAAATAAAGCTACTGTAGCAATGGACAGGGTTGTAGTGCGGTTTCTAGAACCAAAACTGGTGACCAAAACTGTGGGGACACAATACATGTGTAAGGTGTGCTTGTGTCTGGGCACAGTGATAACACTTTGAGTCGGCTTCAGGATACATTTCAGCCACCTTGGCTTTAATAAGTGGGGGGTCCGCAGCGAAATATATTGGCATACAATTCATTTGGGGGTACGTTGAAATGAAAATGTTTGAGAACCACTGATATAGCAACTTACATTCTTCAGAGAATTGTTAGGATTTAGAAGACATTTGTAGACTCGGCCTCAGGTCTTAATGGGTTAAGACCTGCATTTACAGTCTTCTGTGAACCACATGTTTACCAAGGAATCAAGTCTGACCTGATGACACCTATTATCATTCATTTCTGAGCAGTTATTTTATTCCAGTCATAGGTTTCCAGGTGATCGTGGCTTGAAATATGAATTAGGCCTACATAATTTACCACATCACATCACTGCATGCATTCTGTTTAAACTGTATTTTTGTTCAGTTTAGACTAAAACTAAAACTAAACTACAGTTTTACTATACATAGTAAAATGCTACGAATGTGTTAGTGAAATGGGGTATATTTAATTAATTCAATGTCATTTTTAGCTCCACCAATACTGTTTTACATTCAACATCCTCTACTACGATTTTATTTCAGCCTGGGGCATTCCGAGGCTTCTTTTTGTTTGCCATATTATAATCATTACAAACAGAAAATGTTCTTCTATGCATGATATGTTGCGAAATATGAATAATAAATGTTTAATGTTTCAACATAATAAGTGACTAATAAGCTAGTAATTAGGGGTATGGATTGTAAAGTCCCCCTTCACATATCACCAAGAATGGAGAATGATACGGTACACCAAGGAATATTTTCAGTCTCCTTGGTCAGCTAAAATAATAATGCAATCAAATAGAAAAGAAAAGTGACAATGTGTAGCAGTCCAGCTGTGCATGAAGCCCAGTGGACACAATCTTCCCTGCCAGGGGGATTCCCCTTTGGATGAGCGGTGGATGTGTGGTTTCACATGTCAGTTCCAGATTTGAATCCAAGTGGTTATGCAATAATATAGTCGATGATTGAATCAACAAGAAATTGCTTTCCTTAACAACGAATAATGACAAGCACCGAAATAGGTAATGAAAATGGATTTACCCTCATTTTGAGCAAATTACCAGTGTGAGAAGGCACCTTTACGAAATGAGTTGTTTGATGGAATAATGATGTTCCTAAAAAATAAAAAATAAAAAAAATAATAATCAGAAACTGTCATATAACCAACTAGACACTATGAGTGTCCCTGTCCCAGAGTTTATCTGCGAGATCAAACCAATTACAGCTTAATTTCATTACAGTTAGATGTCAAGAGCCAGCAGAGAACATTCACTGCCTGTGGTCTGAAATAACAGCAGCCACATTGATCCGAGGCTTTGACATAGCTGTGGAATCTGGTGTGGTTGTCCTTAGAGTGATGGATTTTGTTGGGGCATCATAGCCAAAGCAGACTGCAAGCAATGAGGGATTAAATCAATAGTGTCAACATGGGAAGGCACAGATGCAGTGCATGGCCATGAATGTGTGACAGGGAATCATGTATACAGTGTATACAGTTTGGTTGTTATTAGATCTAATAACAACCCAACTTCAAATGCAAACATGTTTTCTCTTACCGCCCAGTTCCCAATAGCCTCCTTAAAGCAGAAACAGTACATAGAATTGACAGAAATAGAAAACGCAGATATAAATCTCAACACAGATTTGTGGCAGTGTAAAAGCATGCAGATTATAGGCAGATGTGATTAACCTACCAGTGTTATTAGTAGACAGCATCCAGTAGTTCAATGTCCTGCTTAGATAGATCCTAACACAAAATGCTGTATTATGTTGTTCATGTTATGATAACCTATTCCTCCCCTACAACACAGCGATACGTGACTGTGTTGCTGGTATCTCTCCGTCTCCCTCTCTCTCCCTCCCCCCTGTCTCCCTCTCTCTTTCTACCTACCTCCCTGTCTGTCCATATTTCTCTCTTTCCTTCCCTCTCTTTCACTCTCTGCACCCCTCCCATTCCAGCTCCTGGTTACAGCTCCTCCCTCACTTTTTAATCTTCACACACTGCATGGCAGAGAAGGATTGCCCAGTGATAAGTAGCGCTGCAGTGCTCGGCAATCTATACTTAAGTTGTACTTAATCAGGTGGTATGCTGACAATTAACCTTTACAAAATATTGATTAAACACATGAGGAGATCAATCAAGGACAAGGCTCAACATCACCCTGGATGCAGCATGTCCCAGTGTGTGGCAATGTCTTGAGTTTGAATTCATCATTAACATGCTGAATCGCTGTCCCAAAGCCTTTTATGGAGGTTCATATATAATTAATGGATCCAGGAAATTAAAATTATATAACCAGATGAAGTCACATTTAAAGCAACGTGCACACCACAATGATATATTATAATGATCATTGATTCCCATTGCCAGAAACGATAGGGAAGATTTGGCTCCACACCCCTGATCTATACTGTCACACTAACAACATGAAATGCTGACCGAGGGCCCACATCGGGGGGCCCTCGGTCAACAAAGTATATAGAGCTTAAGTGAAGGAAAATATAAGGAAGCACAGACTCAGCCTAAAATTATCATCAGTTCTACTGTGACATGGCTCATATACTGAATTGGCTTTCTGGCTATATAATACTTCCTTGATACCCGATATTGTGATATTTATACACATGCATGTACTGGATGTATATAAAGTGTCAAACATGTACATAAAGATGTATTTATAGGAACAAAAGTATTTTGTTAAATTACCCTCCTTTAGAGATAATTACCGTCCTTTAGAGATGTGTACCACTGTCCCTGTACATCAGTTACGCTAATCGATCGAAATGATACCAGCCTGGTGGGCTGTACGTGTCACCAACAGTAATGATCAGTACACATGTATTGTACAGGAGTGGTAGGTTGATGATGCGCCATCCTGTGAGAGGGTTATCTAATAGTCCAATAAACAGGCTGTAACCTTAAAATCATGGATTCACAAGATCTGGCATTTATTGATTGCCCACAATTATCCCAAATTGAATGGTCATGTGATATACATATGAACAGCAAAGACATATATGAAAGCAAATACGACCTGTTACATCACGAATTCAGATTCGATCATATCAGTCCGCAGATCGGTGGGGCCCCGCGAAGCACAGGCCAGAGGGTTAGTCTGTCCTGGAGAATTCTGACGTGTCACTCCTTTCTCAGACGCTATATAGGAATCGCTCTGTCACTCCGTGACCTTGCTTGGGCACAGCCTGGCTGCACACTCTCAAAAGTAATGGTAACTGCTTAAAGGGTCTACTTTCCCCCCATCAGCCCTCCTTGGTAATGATTAATTCAATTACCAGACAAAATTTAAGTAGACAATTAACCTAATGTTATCATACGTACGTTCGAGGGGCACACCAATTTAGGGACTGTAGAACACTACATTCAGGGGTTAGTGGTAATCAGACATTGAATTCCAAAAGATGAAAAATAAAAAGGATGACAATTAATAGTCAGGTCAATCATACGAATAGAAGTACATTGCGTCACTTATGAAAATCAAATCAATCATAAATCACATTGTACATATCAAACTTCTTGTAGTATTTTACTCATTGCCAGTCATCATTTTGAGGCATCGTGCAAGTGGACACTGGTGATTAGGAAAACCAATTTGTTATGAGTGGGAACTTGACTTCCATCCTAGTGTGACTTCTGAAGGCAGTGGCGTCAACTCCGGGGGTGCCTGGTAGCTTAAACACCCACTGGCAAAATAATAAGCCAATATGCACCCACTGAAATGAAGACTGAATATCGCCTCCCCCTAGTCACGTAGTCACACACCTTTAGGGGGGTGGGGGGGCGCTTGAGCCAAGAGGTGTTGGGCGAACAGGTATTCCTTCAAATGCTAATAAGGTGGCTTTTGTTCTGCTGCCAGGTAGAGAGTATAAATGTTGCATACAGTACAGTACAGCCTTTACTTCCATTTGACTACTATGATGAAGCCACCTCAAGCCAAGAAGAGATTCGTCCAGTCCATGCTACAATTCGGCGCCTACGCCGCTGCAGCCGGCTAAAACACACCCTAACTAGTCCTTAATATCTACGGAAAACCCACCAATAAGCCCTTATCCAACACAAATGAACTAATTTTTCTCAAGCCGCACTGGGGAGCACTCACTGACGTTATAAGAAGATTACGCCCCTGTCTGAAGGTAGTCGCCTCCTCAACTACCCCTTGAGATCAGTGGCACAATCGGCCACTGATTGGACTGGGTTGTCAACCCCACTGTCTCAAATACCCCACACCTCTCTCTCTCTCTCTCTCATTAGCAGGCAACAGTGCAGCACTATCCCTCTCTCGGTTTCTGGCACAACAGCGCCCCTACTGGTACTCAGTCATATACTGGTGCTCAGGTGCTCATTAACCAACACATAGGCACATACTGTAGGTGAACACGGACATTGCTGTCCGTGTTCACCTATTGTTGAGTGGTTGCACCACTCAACAATCATATTGTTATCTGTTCTGGAGACATAATGCTCTTGTGACTCAAGACTCGAGCATGAGCAGGTTGTTAACATGTTTGCTGTCAGCTGCAATCTATGAAGGAACTACATGTTCCAGGGTGAAGAAAGGAGCAACAATCATTCTTTGTCTAGAGTAGTGGTTCTCAAAGTGAGGCCTGAGGACCCCTACAGTCAGTGTGGGGGTTCCAAGGCATCCCAATGCGAAATTAGTTAATATGGAATCAAAATCGGTTTAACCTTTTAAAGCCCATTTTAGATTTTAGGATATTCATAGCTCATCTACAAGCTCAGTGTATCACGTATCGTATCACACTTTTAGATGTGCTATACGTGAAACTGTGGAACAACATCACAAATCTTCTCTTGTAATACAGGTGCCATGGCAATAGCCACCCCTAGCCGCTTGCATTTAACCGACCAATTTAACCAATTTCAATTGGCACTGAGTTGATATGTTTTCTTGTCTGCAAGCTTACATTAATTTACGAATTTCAACCTGGTGTCCTGATTTTCAGCATACCATTATGGAAAAGTCTATTTTAACAGTGAAAATTACAGATCTTACAATGTGTCGTGAGACTTGTGGTGCAACCCACTGTGTGCTTTTATAGATCTATTTTCACTTTTTTGTGGTCACCTTTTTGCCACCCTCTAGTTTAGTCTGAAAGTACGCCACTGGGTACTTCACATGAAGATGCCATGGACCCACTGCACTCTAGAATATAGTGGTGTTTGAGAACCACTATAGTGCGGCAGTTAAGCTCATCATATGGAAGGTATTGTGCATTTTATGACTAAAGCATGAAACTTTCTACAGTGTTTCTATATACTATGAAGTTTGTTTTCAGACGTGGAACCACTTCTGAGTTGATGTCTGTAACTCGTTAGAGGCTGTACACATATCGGGTTGTCAAAAACATGCATTTTCCCCTTTTTTGCAGGCACAAAGACAGTATATCAATAAAAAGAGTTCTGGAACCCACTAGTCATCATCAAATTGCTTTAATAGGTTAAATTAACAGTAGAAGATATGTCAATTGGGTTTCATGGGTCATTAGGTCACACAAACACCTCACATAAACACAGACACAAAAATCGGATTTTCAACCATTTGTGTTCAATTGGATTGAGCATTTGACATCTCTTCTTAACATATCCTATTTGCAGTAAAGAGTGTCTACCATGCCCAGGCCGTAGCGTAACGGTCTGGGCACCGGACTGGTAATCCAGTCGCAGTGTGCCGCGGGTTCGACTCCCGGACCCGACACGGCCTTTACTGCATGTCATCCCCCCATCTCTCTCCCGTTTCCTGTCAGCCTACTGTCTGTCCCTTCAAAAATCAATAAAAGGCGTAAGCCGCAAAAAAATATAAAAAAAAAAAAAAAAAGAGTGTCTACCATGCAATGACATTATTAGAGAGGCCTAACAGTCTCCTGAGCATGAACAAAGGGCAGTACACTTGAGGGCAGACTTTTGACTTTTTGCATCGCTTCGTGCACCCTTTCTTGCAACCACAATGTATCAGTTCATAGCAGCTCTGTGAGGCTTCTGGAAGGGTGGACCACAGTGGCTGCCATCCCAATTCTTCTTTCACCCAGCCCCAATCAGAAGGGCTAGGCTGGATGAAGGGAATGGCATAGAAGCCACATTGATGACCAACAGTGCACAGTGGCACAAGTCCTGTCGAGTAAGATACAATCAAACCAAACTGCAGCGACGGCGGAAGTCTCTTTTGGCCTTGGTGAACATGATCCTGGATGGGGCCAACATCAAACACCAGACTCAGCTTCTGGAAAAAGGAACTTCTACCGCTGCTCTTTCAATCTCACAGCTGTTGGTTTTCAGTGTCAAACATACACGAGCAGAAAAGTCATCAGGTACAGTACGTCACAACCGTAACCGTGAAACTCCACTTCCTCTGTATGTGGCAATGAAAGTCCATGCTGTCACACGCAATAGAGGGCTAATTGACACTCTCTTCAGTCTGGGTATGTGTGTGGCATATGATCGCCTGCTGCAGGTGTCAGCTGACATTGCCAATGGAGTCTGCCAGCGTTTCATAACCGTGAAACTCTACTTCCTCTGTATGTGGCAATGAAAGTCCATGCTGTCACACGCAATAGAGGGTTATTGCGTGTGCTGCTCTGATGAGGTCCATTGAATGTCTTATCATGGCAGCAGAGTGTGCGTTGTCCAGGAATAAAGGCAATAGTGCATTGATGGCTGCAGGGGGGATTACTGTCTGCTGGATGTGAGCATGATAGGCAGACCATGACACCCAGGTTGCCTGGTTGGTTTCTGGATCATCCAAGGCTGCCTTCACAGTTCTCAACCACCCATCTTCTTCTTCTCTTGTTCTTGCTATCAAGACTTTTAAAGGGCCTTTTACTGGAGGGGCTCTGAAGGTCTTTGTCTCAGAGCAACTGGTGGCACATTGGTGTAGGCTTGTGGCAGTGGCATGAATGACCTAGTGGATAGAGTGGACTGGTTAATCACAAGCACACCACGGTCAGAGCCTACACTTTCATTTGTAGGGTGCTGCATCAAGGAGATCCCAGTGCCATGAAAGGAGTCCTTTGCTGTTCCAGAGCTCGGATTGTGGTCAATATTGTCCTCCGCAGCTGTTGTGAAGAGTCCATTGCGCATTTCTTGCGGACACACATCTTCTGCCATGAAACGCTGGCAGACTCCATTGGCAATGTCAGCTGACACCTGCAGCAGGCGATCATATGCCACACACATACCCAGACTGAAGAGAGTGTCAATTAGCCCTCTATTGTGTGTTACAGCATGGACTTGTGGAGTTTCACGGTTACGGTTGTGACGTACTGTACCTGATGACTTTTCTGCTCGTGTATGTTTGACACTGTTGAAAACCAACAGCTGTGAGATTGAAAGAGCAGCGGTAGAAGTTCCCTTTTCCAGAAGCTGAGTCTGGTGTTTGATGTTGGCCCCATCCAGGATCATGTTCACCAAGGCCAAAAGAGATGTAGGTACAGACTCCTTCTGACAGTTAGGATGGAATGAGCCATCAAAGTTTAACTTCTTGGAAAACATCTCTCTCCGTACCACTTGTGCTGCTCTCACTAAATGCATGGCATCACGGTAGTGATCACAGGCCTTCTTGAGAGCATCTCCGATATCATCCTGAAATGTTAATAGTGTACAAGCCGTTAAATCAGGTAACTGAGACATAAGCCGGTTCTTCAGTCTGGTTGTGTGGACACGATAATCTACTGTAGCACCGAGCTGTTTAAGTCGTTCTTGGTACAGTTTACCCAGGTTTGCCAGTTTGAATACTGGGGCGCAGTCATCACCTTATACTTTCCTCCATAAAGGCCAATAACTCTGCGAAAGCAATACCATGCACCTGAGTCTCTTCCTCATGTCCATCCTTTGAATGAGCCTGTCTTGATTTGTTGTAGAGCATCCGGAGGCAGTTTCGATGATACTTTGCCTCGAGGGCTATCATGTCCCCAGGTGCAAGTTTGCCTAGTAACTCAGTGTCTTCCGTTTCCAAAGCAGCTTGTCTAACATTGAAGTCCAACTGTTTTGTTTCTGAGTTTTTTTTTTTTTTTGAGAGCCTGCTAACTTGTTGCAGAAGAAGCACACCCTGTCCTTAGTACAGACATGGCTGTCAGTGTCAGTAGACCGAGTGTGAACTTTGGGTACAACAGACTGTTTCACCTCTTCTGGCAACTTCCGCCGTCGCTGCAGTTTGGTTTTAATTGTATCTTACTCGACAGGACTTGTGCCAATGTGCCCTGTTGGTCATCAATGTGGCTTCTATGCCATTCCCTTCATCCAGCCTAGCCCTTCTGATTGGGGTGAAAGAAGAATTGGGATGGCAGCCACTGTGGACCACCCTTCCAGAAGCCTCACAGAGCTGCTATGAACTGATACATTGTGGTTGTAAGAAAGGGTGCACGAAGCGATGCAAGTGCAAAAAGTCTGCCCTTTGTTCATGCTCAGGAGACTGTTAGGCCTCTCTAATAATGTCATTGCATGGTAGACACTCTTTACTGCAAATAGGATATGTTAAGAAGAGATGTCAAATGCTCAATCCAATTGAACACAAATGGTTGAAAATCCGATTTTTGTGTCTGTGTTTATGTGACCTAATGACCCATGAAACCCAATTGACATATCTTCTACTGTTAGTTTAACCTGTACTAAAGCAATTTGATGATGACTAGTGGGTTCCAGAACTCTTCTTATTGATATACTGTCTTTGTGCCTGCAAAAAAGGGAAAAATGCATGTTTTTGACAACCCGATATGTGTACAGCCTCTAACGAGTTACAGACATCAACTCAGAAGTGGTTCCACGTCTGAAAACAAACTTCATAGTATATAGAAACACTGTAGAAAGTTTCATGCTTTAGTCATAAAATGCACAATAGGTTTGGTTAACTGCCGTACTACTATATTCGAGAGTGCTATTGAGGCTAGCGCCCCTCAAAAATCACTTCTACAGTACAGTATTATTATCATAATCATCAACATCATCATTATGGTGTATCCAACAATACAACAAATTTTGATTGTGAGTTAAATCAGTTCTGGTCATAAGGACACATCCAAACAGAAAAGTCCTATCTGATTGCACTTTATGCACGTGCCTTTGATTGATTGATTGATTGAAATATTTATTAACAGTTTGCAGAATTACAGTACATTTCAAGCACAAACTCAATACAAAGACTGTTAACTGTGAGTGGACGACCCAATTAAGCATTACACTTGTTTACAAGAGGGTCCACCTTGTTCAATTCATCAAAACATTTAGAGACGTACAAATAGACACTTCTATATAGTCAAAGAACAGAACAGGAATTCATCATAAAGGAGGTAAAAAGGGAAAAGAAACATATACAGTGAGGGGATAAAGGGGTGGGCGGTGGGGATTCATATTTTACAGGGGCCAGTTTCGAATTGCAGCCGTCTGTAGGTGACCTTTGAGAGCGGTTTTGAAGGAGTCAAGGGATTTGCTTGTCTTAATGACTGTTGGTAGGGCTTTCCACATTTTGGTGGCATAGGAGCGAAAATAATTTAGTCCCTTGTTTGTGCCGAATGAATCTGGGTTGTACATGTTTGTTGCACTCCTTCTGATGTTGTGGGTGTGGACTTCGTTAACATTAAGGAAGTATCTAGACAGGTACATGGGTATCTTGGTGGTGTATCGAATCTTGTGGACCAGACCCATTGCAAGATTCTGTACTCTGTCGTCGACCCTAAGCCATTCCAGCCTGTCAAAGTGGGCAGGGGTGAGGTGGGTTCGGGGGGTGAGACCAGGAGCATGACCAGTTTGTTTTGGGAAGTCTGGAGCCTAGTTTTGAGAGCCTTTGAGGTGCTGTGGTACCAGGTGCATGCATAGTCAAAGAAACCTTGTACAAAGACTCCTGTTAAGGTCTATACTTTACAAAGAATTATAAGTGAGAGACATAGTACCAGTACTGTACCTAGTAGGCTACCTACAGCAATGTGAACCACTTAATAGTTAAAGTTAGAGAATAAGCTTATTATTCTGAGATCCCTCTGGGTGTTTTGTTCATGCGAGTGTTTCCATAGCAACCACAGAATGGATTACGGTCAAAGGATGTTGAAACATAATTCTATATGCAATGCAAGACTTATTTTGACACTGTATTGAATTATTAATGTCAGGTAGCTAGGCTGGCCATTATGAACAATCTTTCTACATACTTCCATAGATCTCTCTCTCGCTCTTTGGCCTACATATCGGCTATTATTTGACGTTTTTATTTATTTATTTTTAAGATATTTTTGGGGTCCCAAACTGTTGTGCATGCACAGCTTGTGGCGTGCGAACGCCCCCTAGGGGGTGCGTGACATGAAAATCCGGCAAAACATGTAAGGAGATAGAGCATTCTGTGATTATTTGCCATAATCATATTAAAAATTATATATATAATTTTCAGCCAAATACAATGAGATTGAGCATTGGGTGGACAGGGTGTGCACGGCCAACCTTGGGAACGAAATTGGGCTCTAGTCAAAAGTAAACTTTACATAAAAATTGGACGTCATTGGGTTTTGGTTTTTGATTTGACCACAGCATGCCCTTTCTTTTTTTTCTTTTTTTTTTTTTTTTGCGGCTTACGCCTTTTATAGATTTTTTAAGGGACAGATAGTAGGCTGACAGGAAACGGGAGAGAGATGGGGGGATGACATGCGGTAAAGGCCGTGTCGGGTCCGGGAGTCGAACCCGCGGCACACCGCGACTGGATCACCAGTCCGGTGCCCAGACCGTTACGCTACGGCCTGGGCCAGCATGCCCTTTCTAGGTGAAAAAATACTTTAAGCTTGATTCTTCCATTTATTTTGAATTGATTATGGATACAATTTAAACACATGGAAGGCTATATCAGAGTTAAAGAACAATACCTTTCGCACACATCTCCATTGTGTTAATCATTTCTGATATAATGGAAACCATGGTAAATGGAACTGCAGCTGTGCATTTTGCCTGCATGGGGAAATGTGTTGATTACATATCTTATCTTCTGCGATAATGGCGTGACAGAAATACCAAAACCATAATTAGCTTCATGAACCAGTCCCTTGTCACAACACATCACACGTTCCACACTCAATTACTTTCAATAAGTGTACTATATTCTATTATATGCCAGTGTAATATGGTATGCACCAAAATATATCTCAGACATAACTGCGCAAAGGTAAGGATAGGCTATTCAATATAAATGTTCCAGCACAAATTACTATTACTATAGCCTATATTTATACTCTATGTAAATGTGTTATTACTTTCCATATAAACTAACACATTTAAACATGAAGATTCAAGTTCAAACTCCCATGGTCACTGCAGCATAGCCTAGTAGCATAGCATATAGTCTTTTGTAAGAGAATGTGATAAAAAGCATGGAATTTTATGACTTTCTAAGCAGGGACTGAAGGACATCATCTTTTCAGTTGGAAATATGGCAGAAGCAGTCTATAAAATCCATCAGTTTGTATTAATATAGGGGAAAACATTGTTTTTGTTAGGAGGGATGCAGTTTTATCACATCAGTACGAACTGCTCGACAGCAATAAATATTAACCCCAAAACTGGGATTCTGTCTATTAACTGGTAAAGCACAATAATGCCTTAATACAGTCACACTTCTTCACAGCCATCCTGTGGTGTTGTAAAATCTCTCACTTGAAACATTTGTCCCCAGAAGATATTTCTCAAAGTTAATTACATGGAAATGAATAGCTGGTGTTCTCCAGGACATAACAAATTTGACATTAAAATAAACAATTTGTCTGAGAGAGAGATGCTCACAAGTTGTCACGACTCCGTACCAACAACTGAATTTGTTGGCCTAATTAGTCGCTCAAGAACCACACGTTTCAAAATTGAAACACTGCTATAAGGATAGACTTTGACCTGCAGAAAGAATTATGGAGTTCTGAGTTTGTTAAAAAAGGACACGCTGAAACATCCTCCTCTGACAAATTAATGAGGATGCTATAGGTCATTTCTGTCACAGATTGCCAAGTACTGCAAGTTAGCTAGAATACACACAGACTGACGGACAGGGTTTGTTGCCCAACCAAGTTAAAGGCCCAATCCGCAAATATTGTGGTCACTCGGATGTATAGATTCGGAGACCACGGCAATTTTGTTTAAAAAGAAAAAGAAAAAAGCCTGGGTGACCGACCAAAATCTAAAGGACGTTTTACCTACTCACCAATACAAAGACGGGTTGTGTCATTAGAAAGCCTACTTTCCTTAGTGGACGCAATCTGGACCCACTCTTTGGCCCGAAAGGGAATGTTTTTTCACCAGACGGAAAGATCTTGTCCATGAGGTTTTCTCTTGGCAATATCGGTAGAGGTCACAGTGGAGTAACTGAAAGTATTTTATTCTGCCCAAAAAGCGCATTTTATACGTGTGGTGGGGGGCTCAGAGTGGGTCCACTAAGGAAAGTAGGCTTTCTAATGACTTTCTAATGAGTAGGTAAAACGTTCTTTAGATTTCCACTACAGAGAGGCTGGTCTGCGTTTCATGAGAGAGCTAGAAGCCATCAGTCCCATAGCCTTAATGCAAGGCAAAATTAAGCATTAGGCCTATGGACCAGAGTTAGCATAGGAGTGGGAATGAACCTTGTACTTCCCTAACCAATAACAGTGCAGAGGGGCATCACTCCAAATTTGGTGACGTCATTCAGTGTTGCTGTGTTCTACCGGGGAGGGGAGGAGGAAGCGGGACGGGAGGCTCATTGGTTGGGAGCCGGCTTCCGTTTCCAGCACTAGTTTGATCCGCCCCTCTATCTATGCCATGAAAAGGTACTTTCAGGCTACATGTAAGTTGCAATTTACAATTTACAATTTAGGCATTTAGCAGACGCTCTTAATCCAGAGCGACTTACATTTAAGCAAGAACAAAAGCATGGGAATACATCACATTAAAGCATTTATCAATATCATGAAACATGCGTAAGCTAAGAAAGTAACAGTGGAATATCTATATAATGAAACTATACATACACTATACATATAAACTATACATATTTACTACTATGCTATACATAGTTGAGAAGTTGAGAACATACACAAGGAGTGTTTTATTATTATTATTTCCTGTGGTTTGATATTTTGAACAAGGCATGGCAAATTCGACGACTGACATCACTGTACAGAATGTCAGTTCTTCCTTGTTTCCTGTAGTTCAAGTCAGACCGGCCCCTGCAGCTGATGTCAATCACCATATGAAAATTGCCCTTTAAATGACAGAGAATAACTTACTTGCACTACCGAATCGCATATAGTTCCACCATATCACTCACAAGAAAAGTTGCACAAATGCAAAACTTGCAGGTTTGGCCTCTACAATTTAATTCTGACATATCTGGACAGAAAGGTTGGAGGAATTCCTACAGATGCTATGGGGCAGTTTCATATCCCAGGCAGCTACATGCATTAGCTTACCCAGTTGCCATGGAAACCAACGAAGAGATTCTTGGTTTGTTTTGAGACATATTTTATGTATGTTATGTTAGAATGATAGCTGGCATGTTGTCACATAAAAACGAAATCTGTTTTTACCGTATATGAGCTTCAGTAATCTGGACATGTCATGATAGGTAAATGGTGCATTTATATAGCGCCTTTATCCAAGGCGCTTTACATAGATTGTGCATTACATGTGCATTACATTCACACACACATTCATACACCGATGGTGGTGGAAACCATGCTGCCTTGCATTGCAGGAGCAATTAGGGGTTCAGAGTCTTGCTCAAGGACCCTTCGACACCAACTCTGGGGGAGCCCGGGTTCGGGCGATCCAGCCACTCTACCCCTGAGCCACCACCACCCTTGGGTGAAAATAGCAAAACGATGTAGAACGGCTATTTTAACAAAGAGAGCGACGAAAGGAGAGGGTGACACCGGTCAAGGAAGAATTATAGGTTTAAAATATAATAATATATATGATCATTGATGTGCCACAATGTTTTGGCTCGGTTTCCCAAAGGAGTCAAGGACACATGGTGTAAAGGCCTATTCATAGTCTGGATTTTCGGTGGTGAGGTGACCACCACTCCGGTGGTGAGCTGACCACCGGAGCTGAAATAACGTTGAGCGGTGGGGAGTAAAAACAGAGAGAAGGGCTGGAGCGGTGGCGGTGGTTTGCTCTTCACCGCGGCTCGTGACGTCATGTTGTAGTTCGGTGGTCACCCCACCACCGAAAATCCAGACTATGTATGAGCCTTAAGAGGTATGGTGTAGCACATGCTGAGATGCCCTCTAGGCCACACACAGAAGCCTGTGAACATAGACATTCCGTGCATAGATGTGCCACACAATGGTAGGCCTCAGGCCTGGTATGGTAGGCCTCAGGTCTACCATTCTGTAATTTAATTTAATAATATTTGGACTGCTGGACAGCTGACAGTAGGCTCTCTTTACTCATATATATATATATATATATATATATATATATATATATTGTGGAGAGGGAGGGGGCTACATGGAGGTGTGACTTTGTAGTCCAGAAAGGAAGTTAGACCATGTACATGACCTCATGAACATGGCTTCATAACTAAAATATAAAATATATATATATATATATATAAAACATATTACACACATAAAAACCCCAAGAAAGTGTTCCTTGTGTCCTAAACATCACTTCACTAGGAAAGACCAAACATCAGACATGGGAACCCTTTAAGATGGTTTATTGAACGAGGGTGGAGAATGGTCATTGCTGTCACGAATGCCATTGCATGAAGTAAGAAAGCGGGGTATGGTTGTACAACATAAACATCCATTGCATACAACATGGTGGGCCAGCATGGTCGTCTATGAGTGCGCTCTGGCATGCGAAGCATGGGACGCGCAGTATATACGGCCATGCATGGCAGCAAGGTCGTCCATGGGTGCGTATAGTGCGAGGCACAGAATTACGCACGACACGAACGGCCAAGCTTGGAATACGTAGTGAAGCAGCATACGTAGTGAAGCAGCATGGTCGTCTATGAGTGCTCCTCATGCGAAGCATGGGGGAGCAGTATAAACGGCCAAGGCTTGGAATACTTAGTGAGGCAGCATGGTCGTCCATGGGTGCGTATAGTGCGAGGCACAGAATTACGCACGACATGAACGGCCAAGGCTTGGAATACGTAGTGAAGCAGCATGATCGTCTATGAGTGCGCTCTGGCATGCGAAGCATGGGACGCGCAGTATAAACGACCAGGCATGGAATACATAGGGAAGCAGCAAGGTCGTCCATGGGTGCGTATAGTGCGAGGCACAGAATTACGCACGACGTGAACGGCCAAGGCTTAGATGAATACATAGTGGGACCCGAGGTTCGAGGGGGCGGACCCAGATACTTTGGCTTAGGGGTCGAGGCGTGGGCCTGAGTGATATAGTAGAAACCCCTTTCTGGAACCTGCGAGTATGGAGAAGGGAGGGAGGGTGGGTTACAAGAAACTGGCACAGGGCACTTTTTGACGGTTGAGTTTAAGTACCCACGGTAATGGGCGACGTAGGAGTGGCCAGGCTAGTTGGAAGTGGGTGAGTGGTGGCATGGTTGGCAAGGGCGGAGTATTGGTTGGCAAGGGAGGAGATGGCAGGCAGGTGGGTTGTCTTCTGCTTGGCCAAACCTCCCGAACCTTAGTTGTTCCAACTCCATTAAAATAAGCTCTGGTTGCAAAAGGGGTGAAGTGGCCCTTTAAGAATTTAACAGGAATTAGAGGACCTGATTTTAAATGTATCCATGCATTCATGCTTCAGTAGACTTGACTCTAATGGTGTGTTTTTACAAATCTCCCTAAAAACAAATAGTCAGCTGCAGTTCAGAAAGCTACTGCTTGAGTCAAATAAAGACAATGAAAGTGGATAATTTCTCTCCAGCACTAAGAACTTTGGACTGGCTAATTCCTGACTGCCAAATAATTTATTTCAAAACTCTACTGTTGGTTTATAAAGCATTGAATGGATTATGGCCAGACTATATTTCTGATCTTCAGCTACGTTATGATTCTGAACCATCCAAACTCAAAATCTCAGGTCGTCTGGGACAGGTGTGCTTTCGGTCCCCAGATTCAAAACTAGAAGTAAAAGCAGCGTTCTGTTATCTGGAACAAACTCGGAACAGCAGGACTGCTACAGTCTTTTACATTAGAAGTGAAGACTTTTGTTTGTCGATAGTCGATTCCTTTTGCTGAGGTTTTTCATTCATCGCTGCGTTGTATTTTGTAATCATTATAGTAGTTAAGCTTATTCTCATTTTCTATCCTTTTTACTATTTCCATTTAGCACTTTGCCTGGCTCTGTTTTGTATAAAGCACTTTCAACTGCCTTGTTGAAATACACTACACAAAATACACTACTACAAGACCGCAAGGACTTTTTTCGGTGATCCCTTTGGAAGTGTGTTTGACTATACCCTGTACGGATTACATTTGTTTGTTATATTACTGCCAATAAAGTATTCTTGATCAATCAAAACTACCGGTATACCTACAAATAGCCTTGCCTTGTTTGTTCCATTCTTATTTATTTTAAGGTTGAAGTAACCTACTTGCCTTGCAAGGTCTTAAAATGATAGGAAAACAAAGAACATGAAATTCATATTATTCATATGTTTGTTTTCCTTGATGCATATGGTCAATTAAAGTGTAGCCTAGTCTAATTTTCATGACAATCTGACTGTTCTAAGGAGGGATCTTCAGAAGATCCTCAATTTATAGCAATTTATGCTAATCAATTCTGAAGTACATCAATTTCATTCAACTGTGTGCACTCGTTTGATTTCACAGATGCTGCTTATTGGATGCGAAATGTTTTATTTAGTGTGCTCGCTAAAACTATAGCATATTTTAGTTTCTTAGATTATGTCCTTCAGAATATGTTTAGAAAGAATGTGTCTCATATTTCCAAATTTTCCACCATATTTGAACTGTGATTTCAACAGATTGTTTCAGACCTGTGTGTGCCTTTGCCAGGCCAAAGGCACACACGTGTTTGTGTGATGTGTAGGTCGTCAAAATAAAAATTGAAAAGTGAGGGGAGCCCACTGAATTTATATTGGCCACGTCTCACGTCGTCATTTTGTGCCCTAGACAAACATTAAAGTCCATAGACTTGGCTGCCATATGACATGCCATGCATTGCAAAAAGAGGTCATGACGCAAACAGAGCTCATATGGCCCATATTTCACAACTTTCTTTAAACCAGAAAATAGCAAATTAAGAGATTTTCCTTAAATTCTGTGAAGCAGAGTGAAATTAGAGGAATATTGACCAAGAGGAAAACAAACACAAAGGTGTTGCCATTCAGTCAATCATGTCACAAGACACAAATACCAATACATTTTACTTCTGTTCCATAAATGATCCATTTATGATCAATTCCTAAATGAGGGGTGAATCTTTGGAACGGCCTGGACGGACAATGAACTGAAAAAGTGCAGCTCAATTAATACATTTAAATGTATTTGATGATTGATTTGACCTCTATGGACCCTTTATAAAAGATTTAGCCCCCAGGTCCCTCGCAAAAATCCCGGCATTCTTTTGCTAGAGGGCCACATTCAAAATGGCGCCCGGCGCCATAGCCAAAAATTTACTTTTGATCCAAATGACCTAGAATCATGTATGAAGACACTTTTTCATACAAGTCAACCATGAGGATTCCAAATCTGACACCATTTTAATCATAAGACCTCATTTTGGCCCCCAAATTAAAGATGGCCACCATTCAGTACAGTGAAAACTTAGCTTTTGAAGAGGAAAGTAACTTATTTGGGGGTTGACATTTTTCCAGACTTATACTTACTTACTTATGCCTATTGCCCAACTTGGCATAGGCCATGAATAACAGCTCTCCGTGTATCCCGGTCCTGGGCCATTTTCTCCAATATGCACCAGGTGTTTCTTGTAACGTTGCGTTTATAAAACATGTTTTTTTTACGGGGTGGAGTTGTTAGCCCCACGCCCAACCCCCAACCTGGAGGACCAGGTGCTGCTTTTTGTCCGTCCTCTCCCCTGAGACCTGCCCAGCTTGGTTGAACTTGCCAGAGGTATGACCCCCATCGGTTTAGCCCTCATAATCACAGACGCACACAAGCCCCACCACCGCGGCAAGGTAGCAACACATGGGAAGGTAATATTTTTATTGTCTCCACCAGGCCGAAGGCATGTGGGGAGAGTATGTTTTGCACTTCGTCCGTCCGTGTGTCCGTCCGTCCGTCCGTCCGTCCGTGTGTGTGTCCGTCCGTGTGTCCGTGAACAGCTAATCTCGGCCACCGTTAACCTGGTCGATGCCAAATTTTGCACACACACTCCCTGGATGCCAACGATGAACCTCTGCCCCAAACTTTCCAGAACGGCCTGTTATAGCGCCACCAGGAGGCCGCTTTGTGCAAAACAAGTTTTTGCACAGTACACCTACAGATTTTGTCCAAACATCACGCAAATTGGTACACAGTCTCTCTAGAGCCATTCAACGAAACGGGTCTTTCAGATTTCTCAGACTCCATCCTGATTGGTTAAGATTGGCTTCCAAAGTTCACAGGAGTGCTCAGTTTCAAACAAAATGCTGCAAATCATGAACACATCGCGTGATTTCCGTGAAATTGTGCACGCACATTCCCACTAGGCCGAGGACGAAATGCCACATGAACAATTTCAACTCAGCCTCAAGGTGGCGCTATAACTGGCCGAAAAGTGTTTTACCTCGAACTGCACGGATCTGTGGATAACCTGGTGGAGACCTGTGCCCAGAAGGGCACTTTTTCTAGTTATATATTCTTTTTACAGACACAAAACACATCAATCTGAATCAGAGCATTCTGTGTCAGATTCAGATGACTCCACCCTCTTCCTCTGTACATCATCCTCCTTCTCCTCATCATAATCCTCCTCACTCTCAACTTCCTTGTCCTGGCCCTGGTGCAGGTAGGTGTGTTGGGAGAGCAGGCCGCTTGTGGCGGACAGGACAACAGCGACCACCCACCAACTCCCAACCATGTCCGAGTGGCGAGGGGTGGTGCTTCAGTGTGGGGTGGCGCACTAGATATGCCAAGTAGTTGGCGCGGAGGCAGTGTTGGTGTAGGCTATCTGCATCTGGGGGGAGACGGATACTGTAAATGATTTTTTCTTCATTGTCTTCCACTTGGCAGCACAAGCTTCAGCCATGGTGCTACTCTTCTTGTCTCCATAGATGACCTGTCTCGTGGATGCAAAGAGCTCTTGTTCTACCTCCTTCTCAAGGTCAAGGCTATCTCCACACCGTGAGAGCTGCTGCCGTGCCACAGAGTTCTTTGCCACCTTGTCATACACTGAATATTTTCTTTTGCCATAGAAACCTGAGATGGCATCACAGCCTGTAAAACAATGTGCACAATGCAGTCTGCCATCTCTTCTGTCAGTAGGCCACGGCAGAGGACTGTTTCTTTGTTTCTCTTGATGCATAGCATGCCAGGGAGCTGCCGTGAGATGACAGATGCTGCGACATAGACATCCGTATCAGCTGCATCAATAACAATAGGGCCACTATAGCCTGACTGCCGCAGACCTGCATAAACAGTGAAGATGATGTGTCAGCTTCAGACTGTTCAATGCTGTAGTCATCCATCAGTTGTTGTGTTTGACAAGTGCATGCAATGTGGGCCAACAGAGTAGACAATCTCTGCCTTCACATTCTGTGCCAGGTCAGTGAGGTAGCTGCATACATTTTTGCAACCGCTCCTTGTTACTGACACTACACAGTAGTGTTTTGAATGCCTTGGCAGAGGGGAAGGGGTCATTCAATTTCATGTACGTGTTGCTAACATGTGCCTTACCCTGTACAGTGTACACGCAGGTCTCGCTCATCAGAGTATGCTGCATCGTATGGGTCATTCACACAGATGATACGGTGAGCATCACAATGGCGGGCAAGAATGATGGATGACACCTTGTGGCCATAGTCCGACCACTTGTATGGGCTGCCGTCTTGTGTCTGCCAATCTTCCATCCTCCAGATCATGACCATGTCAATGAGAGCGACATAGGGTCCTTTGATATCTATCGTTTGGAGAGAGAGCTTCTGGATGAGCTTGCCCTTCTGTGTCTTCCTGTATGTGCCATTGGGGTTGAATAAGGCCACACATTCCTCAACAACACGATGTTCCAGCAACTCCGGTAGCTTGACAAGTTGACTGTCTTCAACCAGGTTGATCACTGCTTTGAGAGCACTTCTTTCCATTTCAGCAGCTCTTGCCTTGAGTTCCTCACCGGGCTTCTCCACACATGCATGATGGAATTAAATGTCATGCGTTTGCTCAAACTGACAGGTGCATAGAGGGATTTATCCTTACTGAACACCCGGTCCCGAAACAAGATGTTCAACTTCTCCTCTCCTGCAGAATGGGCTGATTTAAAGTCCGCAATGAGCTCATCAGAGGCAGGCATGGCTGACTGTAGGGTGCGAAGTGTGAATGAGGCTGGATTAAACGGGAATGAGTCAAACTCATGCATGAAATCTGCACACACTGTTCATCTTCTCGCATCCGTTTTGGGCCACTTTCCGTGTGCTTCCTCTTGGCTTCTGTTCGGGTGGAAAGAGTGTTGTGAGCCACTCTTATGCAGGCCACATTGTTGAAATTTCTAGAGTGCACCAGCAGCTGTTTTTCATTTTGGAGGATGGAGAGCCAGCCTGACTTCATTTTGCTGCTCTTGTTCATTGTACATTCAATCCACATGTCCTAGGCCATGTTGGAATAGGGGTTACCTGTGATAGACAGAGTGAAGTAAGTAAGAAGGAATGCAACCTGTTCAGCAGGGAGAGCTGTCAGCATCGCCCAGAAGTCAGGCAGCCACCTCCAATACTTATTGTTGTTGTGCTGACATACTCTTCCCAGTTGCAGATATGGACTGCATGCACATTCTGCATTAGCGCATCTGTCATGGACAGGAAGTCACTCCACTCCAGTAGTCTGCCATCTCACTGACCTCTAATTGGCAGAAAAGGTTGCTGATGTGATCCTTGAGATCAGCATCATCCTCCAGTGCTGCATGAGCAGCAGCACTGGTTTCCTGGGAGTGACTTGTATTCCTCAGAATATCAAGACTATCTATTGTCTCCTCTATTAGGTTGGGTATCAGCCTCTCCTTGGCCAGCTGCGCAGCCCCCTCTTATATTGCTTGCCTTTCAGCGCACAATCAACAGATCCCTCGGCAATGACTCCTCCCGCAACAAGTACATCTCCTAGCTCACTCCCCTTGTAGCGCTTGTTGATGGCACTCATCATCACACACTGTGTATGGAAAGGACCAAGAAAGGGCACAATGTGACGGTACTTGTCTGGATTCTCTGCCTTGAGCAGAGTGATTAGGACGTACACAGGATGATCTCCCACTAAAAAGGCAAAGGGTATGCGTTTTGTGATGATGATGTGAGATAGCTTTTCCATGATGTCAGACATATGAAAATAAGCCTTGCTCTTTGACTGCTCCTTATTCAAGCTGGAATGAAACCCATTGTGGTTCGTCTACAACCATATACAAAGGACAAAAAAAACATAAAAAACATACTTTTGATATTCAAATGTTACTTATGGTCTTATGATTAAAATGTCAGATTTGGAATCCTCATGGTTGACTTGTATGAAAAAGTGTCTTCATACATGATTCTAGGTCATTTGGATCAAAAGTTCATTTCTGGCTATGGCACCATTTTGAATGTGGCCCTCTAGCAAAAAATGCCGGGATTTTTGCGAGGGACCTGGAGGCTAAATATTTTATAAAGGGTCCATAGAGGTCAAATCAATCATCAAAACATTGTTGCCAGAGGTTGGTCACGGAACCCATTGATTGTGACTCTACATGTTTGTAGTCTGCTTGGTGTTAAAAGGGTAGGCAAACTAAGCCATTGGCTTCAGCCTAAACCTTTTTGGTCTTTACAAAAGCTGTAAGAAATTAAATTAATACATTTAATGTTCATTCAATGACCAAAATAAACTGAAACTAGTAATTCAATAGACATCCTGTCATATAACTCAAAACCTTACTATACAGACAATTTCACATCTTGCAATAGACAAACATGCGATGAACCGAACACGATTCATTGCCACTCAGGCATTCAGTGTTCTAGCAATATAGCAATGAGAGTGCTGCATAGAAATGCCATTTCACTTTCAAAACGCTCCTCTTGAAAACAGCCTTGGCCTGGCTCTCACCTTCGCTTCCATAGTCCTATATTTGAAATGAATAATTGTGCCTGGTGCTCTGCTTTCATGTCCTTGAGTGGGGCCTGCTTTTCACACCCATTGTTCGCCCAGTATTATTAGGCTAGGACATAATTGGTTTCTGCCCTGTGAGAGGGTTCACCGTTATATGAATCCTCTCCGGCTGCAAGAGCTGTTCTGGGGAAGGCATCAAATGGCAGTGCTTGGTCTGTGGCTATTGAGCAGTGGTGGAAAAAGTACTTGCGTTACTTAAGTTAAAGTATCAATACTGCAATTTAGAAATACTTCGCTACAAGTAAAAGTCCGTAATTCAAAATGTACTTTAGTGAAAGTACAAAAGTATTGGCACCAAAATGAAATTGAAAAATGTTTTGCAATTAGCAGATCTACAAGCTCACAATGTGTCACATCATGATGCATTGCAGATTGGCTACTTTCAAATGGCCGAAATGGTTAATGTATGTTTTGTGTAAAAGAAAATATCAAAATCTACAAAGTAACTATAGTAACTAATGTTGTCAAATAAAGTAAAAGTACAATATTTGCCTCTAAAATGTAGTGGAAATTGGAATTAGTAAAGTAAAGTACAAATACCTAAAATTGTACTCAGTTACTTTCCACCACTGCTATTGAGGGACCAGAAGGTGGAGTATCTTGTTCTGTGCCAGGGTTCATTACAACTTCAGAAGGTGGTCAAGCAATGGGCACTGGTTTGAAAAACTAGAAAGGGGAGGATCTCTGCCAGGCCAGGTGGCCGATGCAGGGCTGTTTTTGTCAAAAGGGATACATGACACTCTTGGTACAGTACATATGTGAAGAGTCCAGTATATTTGGTTAATGGGTTTGTAGGATCCCTCACTCCCATTCCTATGAATTGAATACGAAGGACCCCAATGGAAACAAGCCATAGGCTTTCTTGGGTTGTAATCCTTTTAGCAGACCTTGTACTTTCCCGTGCATTTTTCTGCAAACTAAATAAATGACAAATAAAGATCTACCGGTATCTATCTTGAGGGGGCCCTCTCACGCCCCCTGTGACGCCAGGCCTGCTCTGACATGTTGATGGAGCCTCTTACAAGTGCCTACTGTTTAATCACAGTAAGCACTGTGATAAGATGTCCTTTATACGTTGATGTTCCAAATAATTGCTTCAAGCACCTCTTACACTTCCATAATAGTAGTGGAGAACAAGTATATACTGTTCCGTGGCTACCATCGGTACTTTGAGGAATTGCATAGCGAAAGTTGAAATGTTGTATAGCATTAATGATAATCACCATAATGGCTAAATCATTTGTGGTATTAAAATATAGTATTAATTTTTTATAATACATCACATTTATCTAGCGCTTTTCTCTATACCCAAAGTTGGTTTACAACAAAACAACTTTATTAAGAGAAATCTAGTCTAGCGGGGAAAGCAAGTCTGACATGGTGGGTTTTGAGGGAGGCTTTGAACAGGGCAAGAGTGGGGGCAGCTTTGATGTGCGGTGGGAGTGAGTTCCAAAGAGAGGGGGCTGCAATTGAGAAAGCCCCGTCTCCCCAGGTGTATTCTTTTTGTTTTGGGGATGTCCAAGAGGTTGGCATCACCTGTCCTGAGGGAGCGATATAGTAAAGTATTTTATTAATCTATATAAAGATGTACAGTCAACCAATCCATACTTTTCCATCCTTTTAGAGTACTTGATTTTACATTGTGACCGTTTCATCCATTAACTAACATACGGTACAATGTGTGAGTTATGGGAATTGTGTAAAATGAAGGGCTTGTCATTCAACTGTCGGTACTGAACTTGCGATTGCATTCTAAATCACGATCATGCAAAAATATCTTTGCGAAGATACACATTACTGTCATGTATATGGCCAGTGTTTCATTCCCTTAATTTCAGTATGTTATAGCAAGCAAGTATATACATTTTCTATGACATAATAGAATTGTCAAGATTATATGGATATAGGTCTTCTATACAAGATCAGTAACCAGGAGTAATACTGGAGGTCTTTGTACAAAAGCAGCATTTTTCCTGCAGCCTCATTTAAAATGTTTGACTGCCCTCTGCTGTACAAATCTGGAATAACTAGTTTAAAAGGTTTATTTCTATTGCCATTTTATGGTCAGTAATTGACTCAACATACAGTAGGCTCCTGGGGGTAATTTTACTTATCTACTCTGTGTAGTGTAGTGTAGTAGTGTTGATTTTTTTTAAAGGGTGCCCAACACACACATCACCAGATATTAATGGTAAAACTATATTGCAGGTTGAGTTTCACATATCTTGGACTCACTATGGACAAGTCTTAGGTTTGATCAACATAGTACATCTATCAATTCACATTTTCAGCAAAGACTCCATGTAATCCTTAAATTAGGATCATTATCTGTAGCCCCTCATCTTCTGTTATATACAAAAGCATTGTTCAACCCGTTCTGTTGTACTGTTCCACATTATTCTACACCATACTGTCCCATGCCTAACAGAAACAAACCTTTCAGTATTACCCGTATGGCTTCCAAGATCATCAGACTACCTACAGCCACACTTATTTCCGATATGAATAAGGCCATCATATAGTTAGTGATCATCCCCTGTATTCCTTTTTCAACCTCATGTCATCTGGAAAAAGATACAGAACCTTAGTGGGGAAAAAGGTCCGCTTTAGTAAGAGTTTTCCCCTCAGCCATCGCGGCATTAAACAAACTGCCCCACCGATAGGATGGTTCTGTTTGTGTACACTGGGGAACTCATGTTCACTCTCACTCTGTGCTGTGTTTTGTTGTGGGTGTTTTCAAAAGACTGAAGATCAATAAAGATTATATTTATTAAACCAGGATTTGAGCGTTATCCTTGACCTTTTAGCATAAACCTTGACTGTACCAGAGCCATAGAGTAAGACAGAGTTACAACATTGAGGGGGGCAGAAAACAGCCTGGTCACGTGGTTCATAGACTCCGTCTCCAATGCATTCTGTAAACTTCCGGTTGTGCCATTTCAATAGAAGTCTATGGCTTCACTCACACCTTCACATCTAGCATACAACATTGTTGCATGGTAGATGTAAACAAAGGGTAAGTGTCATGGCCGCCCCAATGCATTGCCAATGGAAGTCACATGGTTTGACACAACATTTGTTGTACGGCTTTCGGCTGCGTTTCGACTGCCCCCCTCCCCCTCATACAACAAAAATGTTGTCAAACCATGTGACTCCCATTGGAAATTAATTGCGAGCTTGCATCAGTCAACAAGTCTCATGCATCAGCTATACAACAATCTGTTGTGCAGGTGTGAGTGAAGCCTAAGTAGAAGAGCCTGGCCCCATGAAGTGAACAGTTGTCGTAACTCTGTCTTACTTGATGGCTCTGGACTGTACTACTTGTAATGTTAACAATCCCACTATATTGAACCTTGATATTTGTAATTGGTGAACTTTCTCAAATTCACAGTAAGAAAATGTCTCAGGCTTCAATTCACGCAAGCACACACACACACACACACACACACACACACACACACACACACACAGTAGATGGGAAGTTACCCTCTCTGAAATCAGACTATAATGGTCTCTGGACAATGCCTAGCTGTCACAGACTCAATCTTCTAGTCAAAGCACAAAGGGACTTTCTGTGGAACTTCTGAAAGTCTGACTTTGCTTGGCAATTTCACATGGGAAATTTTTCACAGAAAAGTCCTCATTCCTTCCAGAGTTGGACCAGGAAATGCAGACGTTTAGAATTAAACCAAGTGTCTCGGACATCTTCAAAATAATTTATTCAAGATTCATATGGTAATATCTTGCTTAGTGATCAGCATATAAAATATGTACAAAGCAACGCATTGGTAAAAGTGACATGTTCAGCTGTGAAAGTATGTGCTTAAAGTAGAGAAGTCACTAAGCCAGTAATAATTCAGGAATTTCTGGAGAATGATCCTTCAAGTTAAGAATTCTAGTGATGCTTTGCAGTATCCTGAATGTGCAGGGACAACAGCTCAGTGCACAGGCCTAGGTAGTTGTCAGAATTTATGAAAGGCTGCAGCTCGAGGGTTTGGAGGGCTCTCTAGCCTGAAATAGAAACATGAATAAAGATAAATATTTCAAAAAGGTCAACGTTAATATAAAATTATTAATATGTATTGCCGTTTATGTACAGGGAATCTGCAGGTATCAGCACTTTAAAAGATTTTTATATCCACACGAGTGGAAATTAAAAAACAATTTTATAGTTATTAAATGTAATCTGCATAGGTACCAGACTACCAGTCATAACTGCCAGTTGAAGGTTGCCAACTTTCAGAGAAGGGGTTATGGTAGCACAGATACTGTCTGTATGTGGTCACTTGTTCCATTTAGGGCGGATTTATACCAGATCAAGGCTGTTTTGCATGTATAAACCAAGCCGTTTTATCATAATTTAAAGTTTTGCAAGTAACATAATGGTCCCCATCTTTCAGACCAACGCGGATGTCATTTTTAATCCCTACGGTAACAAATGAGCCTACAGTATTTAGCACCCATGGGTGTGTTGGTCTTAAAATAATATTACACACATTAGATATTAATATTATTATTACACTTAGGCCAAGACCAACTTTGATTTGGTCTTAACCAGAGGCACAGCGACATCAGATATTTCCTTACCATTTAGACTAGATAGACCTTTCTCTGTAGCCTACGGTCATCAACACACGAGAATGAGCATTTGAATATTACGTTAATATTTCAAGATATCATGGATAGATGCCTCTTGGACATGAGGATGCATTATGCTACGGTGATTCTGACCACAGTTGGCAAGGCCCATGCGTTTGTCCACCTCTCCTTTTGAGTTCATATTTGTGTAAACAGAAGTTTTGTTTCCCTCACATATCCTGACATTGTCACATTCATTTTGCTCCAATAGATGGTTGAATGAAACTAGCTTCACATTTGGGCTGATCACTGTCAGTCACCTACTTAGTTAGTTCTCTTTTGTTCGAATACATTTTATATTGTCGACACCCAAGCTTTTCTTGCTTACATTACAATCTATGTAAAAAAGAAAAATGTGTCTTTAGCTCAAGTGTGCTAAAACAAACAACCCCAGAGTTCCCAAACATTATGGTGTGTAATGGTGTATGATGGAAGAAGGCCAGTGTTCTAGTTCTACACTACATTTTTCTTGCACTATAACCAGTAGGCTATCTTAACTGCTGTGCTGTCTTGGGCAATATCCCTTGTGAGATGAATAAAGGTCTCTTCTCGTACACCATGCGTAAGCAATCCACCAGTACTTTTTTGTTTGTTGGAGGAACAAGGTTGTACCCTCCTCTACACCCGGCCTGTTTAGCCATTGTCTGGTCCTGTTTACACCCCATCCACTGGCAGTTGTCTGTCTGACCCCTCCAGTACACTTATTAAACCAATTAGCCACATTCATTTACTTGTGGAAAACGGCTAAACTAAATAACATGGAAGTGAACACGAGGCAGTGACAAATCGGAATTTGCTTTAAAATAGTTTAAACTTTCGGTCACATTTTCTTTCTTGAGAAAACTATTTCAGACCACTGAAATTTAGAATTTCTAATACAATTTAATGAAAATTGTTTCATACTTGTTTTAGACTTTTTAATAACCCACGGAAGCCCTGTGTGTAGTTTAGCCCTACCATAGCACCATTTGTGAAAGTCAACAAAATATTGAGACAATGTGCTGGTACCTACATGTTCTCCTGTTAGCATGCTACTGGCTACCGGCAGATACCTGTTGTTGTCTCTGCTGTTGCTGTTGGCGTCTGTACTCTTCCTCACTAGCAGCGAGGGCTTGAGCCAGAGCCAGGTCTTCCTGTTCCTGAGGACTAAGACGCAAAAAAATACTACTATAAATATCAAACAGGTTATGATTGCTGAAAATGAAAGACAATGACACACATGCAGGTAAAGTTATCCAATGTTAAATTAATAATAATAAACATAAAAAAACATAAACTAGCTAAAACATAATCTAATACTTGGGTATCAATAACAATGTAATAGTTTCATGTGGCTTTCAGTGTTATACCGGAGCAATCTAAAATGTGACTGCCAGGCAACGAGGATTCCTCCAAGGAATTGTTGTACATTGTTGCTGTTTTCAATCTGGCTGTAAACTGAAGATACATGAGGCACTTGGTAAACACCCGAGACACAAATCCAGTACACCACTGAGCCTACAGGGTCTGTTTGAGATAGTGAAGCTAGAAAATCCACTCTGTTCACCATCAATAGTAGTTACATGCAATAACATTTTTCTTGCCTGGGAGAAGTGTTTGCAGGATACTGTATATGCAGAGTTTGAGGGTTATAGTTCTTATTGTGGGATTATAGTTCTTAATGAGGACTGTGCTTACCTAAGGGTTGGCTGAACAACATTATTCCTTGACTCAGCCAAAGACATCTCCAGAGCCCTTTGTAAAGCCTGCTCCTCTGTCTGTAATGACAAGAAGATGTTACACACTCACCTTTAACCACAATCATTATTATATGTTCACTCGTATTCTTTAAGAATGGGGCAATGCAGTGTCATTAGAACAATTATACATACCAGGCCAGCCTGAAATGAGGCTGATGGTGGCATTACATTCTGTGCTGCAGCTGGAGTAGGCATCCATTGGTGCTGGCTGAGAGAGAAAAAAACAAAACTAGTTTAAAAGTGTAACAATGGCTACGTTTACATGAAGGGTGATCATTCGGAATAAATACTTCAGAATAAAATACATCCGATGTAATGTTTTTTGCCGTGAGTTTACATGGGAAATGGTCATTCCAAATGAGTGTTTATATGGAGAAGTGATAGAAGACATGATACATGTTAATTCACGTGAAACTACGCCATCTGTTGGACACATAAAATATAGGCAGTTCATTCATTGTGACTTTCAGACGAAAGACGACACTTTGAAATCCCATCATTTCATTCCGCAGTAGTTTTGAGGCTGCTGCTTGGATAGGGACGGACATACATATTATGTTTACCGTCTTTTTTTCCCCACCTGCTGGGAAAGTGATCATCTCGTTTTTATGTGTAGCCTACTTTATTATCTACAGCACGGCCAGGGCACGCAACACACTGATTATTATTGTATCGGGTCGCTCGTTATTTTTGAGAGAGAGAGAGAGAGAGACCGTTGAACACACACACACAAAATGCACGAAATAACGCGCTCTATGTGCAAACTCCTCGGCGCGCCTTGGATATGAGGCTTATGAGCGCCTTGGAGTTGGAGCGCAATGGAAATGAGCATGCTCAGAAAGACCAGAATGAATTTACATCCGAAGCAGTGTATACATGAGTCCAATTTTCTTTCAATCGCATTGAAAATCGGAGTAATCCGGCCAGTGACGTTTTTGTAGGTGTTTACATAACAACGTTTAATAGGATTGAACTTCTATTCGGAATGAAAAGGGGATTTAACTGCTCATGTAAACGTAGCCAATGTAACTGTACACACACACACACAAAATAGCATTACTTACCCATTGTTGTTGCTTCTGTGGTTTGCAGGCACACCATTAGAAACAGGGCCAGGGTTTCCTTGACTGGCTGAACTAGATCCAGACACTTTGCTGGAGGAGGCAGTATGGGCCCGCATGAAAGCAGAATGTCTAAAGTAAAGAAATCAGACTGTCAAACATCATAATTGAAAAAGAAGAGACATGTGAACAGTGTTGGGTTGAGTTGAGCATTAGGATATATTCTGCACATACCCACTCTTGGAGACTGGTTTGTCATCAGTCTTATTACAGTCATGGTCAAGTTGGTGTCTGTGTTTAAGACAGTAATTCAAGTGGCACTGGTCACATGTAACTCGAATCATTTCCTTCTGCTTACAGCCTCCTCTTGAACATTTATTTGTAAAAATCTGTATGGAAGAAAAAAAAGTGAATTCTGATTAATTTTATTTCCATTTGGACTTTCTCATTTTATGGAAAATATACATAAATTATGGTATATTTGTAAGAGCAACCTTTCTCTTTCTCTGGGCAGGGTCGGACTTGCAATCCCGATCAATGTGTTCACCAACTTTAATGTCAGGCATTTCTCCTCTCTTGATGGGAATGGGAATGTTGCACAAAGGACATACAGGGACCTGGACATCCTACAGGACCAACCACCAAGCACAACACAATTAATGTTACAGATCATCACTAGATGAGGATATTATCACAGTCTCAATCTAACAACATTCCAAGCTTCTCCTGTGATTATTCCCACCTTATTCTCATCTCATGTCTCACTTGAATTAATATTAATATTGGTGCTCGATATCATGTGATCATTGTCTTGAATGACATAACAAAATCAATTCCATTGACTCTACTCATAACATTAAATGGTATTAGGTTATACAGGCATTTAACATCACAAGATAAAAAAAATCTTGAGATGGTTGTATGGAATACTGTAAAATACCTTCTTGTATGACGACATGCACTTGTGATTTGCATAGGTGATGTGGTCTTTACAGAAAATCTCTTCACAGGCATCACATCTCATGGGAAGGAAATCTGCAATAGTAAACCAGCTTCTTAAAAAAAAGAGCATATGATTCACAGAGACCTGAAACTTAAGTTTATCTCATCACTTCCAGTTTAACTTGTTTATCCTGTATGAGTTCTCTCCCAATTACTTTACTAAGAGACAGAGAAATCCGTTACTGAACAAAACACTCTATAGCAGGGGTGCCAAACCGACAGCCCGTGGCACAGAGGAAAGGGTTCCAATCAGGCTAGCAGGATGATTTTGAGAAAATACGTCGGGATTCGAACCCGCAACACGCTGTACGGTAGGCGCCTGGACCGGAGCGCAAAAGTCTACCTGAGTTAATTGAGTTTGATTGCTGGAAGCAGGCCTGGCTAATAAAATGTATGGTTGCGTAGCCATTTAAAATATATTTAGTTAATTCTACATTTGTTTCAATGTTTTTCACCTAATCAATATCATTTCCTATGAAATAAAACATTTTGTAGTCACAACAGGTACAGTATACTATTTGAAATACATTCAGTCATACATTTCTTGTTTCCTGGGGTTTAGACATTTTAGTATTTCTGTGTGTCACAGTGTCTGGGATGTTCTCTTTTTTTCCCCTCTACTTCTCCAGTTATCCGACACACCTGTCCACTGTAGGTACCGTGTGCAGAAGGACTTTTCTCTTCTATATAGTGTATGTGATGTCATGGACACTGGTCTCACTTCCTTCCTGGACTACATGTTGTCTCAGTAGGACAGCCCTCCCCTATCCACAAGGTGGTGTGAGTGCAGCAAAGCATTATGGTAATTGTAGTAATCCATCAGTGAGACCAGTGTCCATGACATCATAGTCACTTTGAAATACTAAAATATTAAAAAAATACACATTACCCACATAAACTGTGGAGGAAACCGTTGCCTTCCCACTTACCTAATTGTTTGCAAGTCTTCTCAGAGCAATGCTTTCCGAGATCTGGAAACTCCATTGTACAATTGTGATGCGGCCACCTTTAATCAAACCCTGGGAGAGAGGGGGGGGGGGGTATTAAAAACTGAACAAGACCCAGGATTCACTCCGTTTTAAGATCTGCATTTATAAGTTCATGCCAATCTATGAAATAGTAAAACAAGATTGCAAGGTGATCTGGCTGAATGTAGTGGTAAACATTATTTCTCCCCTTCAATAATGCCAATTGGTATTGTATTCTATATTGTATCGTTTCATTATCGTTGATTAACCCATTTTGGGGCGGGAAGTGGGAACCCCTTTTGGTGTTCTGCTTTAGCTATTGAAAAGGCGTGCTATGAGCTTGTAGGTCTGCTATTTTTTAATTTTTGAAAAATCTTAGAACGACTGACTATGGGCCAATTCATACTCCTATTTTACCGCTGTTTCGGCAAAATTATTTTGGCTCGTCAGAAAATTTCAGTAGCACCGAAGAGCTGACTTTAGGACGGTAGCCCCCCCCCCGAACCTCAAAAATAGTCACTCACATTGTAGGCTCTACGGAGCCGAACCGACTTTTATTCGGCTCTAAAATAGGAGTATGAATCAGCCCATAGAAACATAGCTTTTTCAGAAAACTGTCATTTTCAAACAGACCTTTTTAGAATCTGATCTCAGGTCAAAATGGGTTAATGATTACCAGTCACCTTTACAATGAGGTATAACTTGAAAGGATTGAGCAATGCTTGAGCAGAGTGCTAATGGGGATAATGCTAGTGGCATAATAAAGTAAAGTAAATCGTAGAATGAGCAACACAGCTAAACATGTGGGTACTGGGTACAGGCTTGGAGACACCCAAAAATGTGCCAAAATCCCCCATAATAATTCTGTTGGTATTGGCTGGTGTGTGTGACTGGGACATGAGCACAGGCCTCATCCTGAAGGGACAAACGTGGCATCTTTCCATGGAGGCAGTGTTGCTGCTTGGAGCACACACACAAACTCAACAAAGTTGCAGGACCAATGCTCATGTGACAGTTACACTGCCAGCAGGTGTGTGCTGCCAGGTCGCTCAAAACGAGCACATTATTGGGGGCGCTGTGCAAACATTTAGCAGTGTTTCTTACAAGTTAAACCTTGTTATAAAGGCCCATTAATTATATTTTATTTTCCTCCCTTTACATAGAAAAACATCACAAGTTTACAGTAGAGCTGTACCGCGGTTTCTTTCTTACAAACAGAAATCTTGCTGCGATTAAGGCAATGATTATGTTTAGTTATGTTATTATTGGCAGATTCTCTGGCAAAATCATAGACATTGTATTTGAATACATAACCATAAGTAATTAAGCCCATTATTTTATTTTTTCCTTCTTAAAATGGCTAAATACATCGCAGTAGTAATAGTATTGTTTTTTTGTTTTTTTTTAAGATATTTTTTTGCGGCTTACGCCTTTTATTGATTTTTGAAGGGACAGACAGTAGGCTGACAGGAAACGGGAGAGAGATGGGGGGATGACATGCAGTAAAGGCCGTGTCGGGTCCGGGAGTCGAACCCGCGGCACACTGCGACTGGATTACCAGTCCGGTGCCCAGACCGTTATGCTACGGCCTGGGCCAGTAATAGTATTGTTGATACAATCAATTATTTGCATTGCAAAACGATACAATACAAAGTCAAACGATACAATGTTGACATTTACATATATCGATATACTTCGATTATTGAAATTTGATATTTAAATATATATATATATATATATATATATATTTCAATGCAGTCTGTATCGTTACACCCATACCCGTTTCACCCATACAATTCTGTTAAATTAACAGACACACAATTAGTTGAGGGCCACAACTTGTAGCCAATATTACAATTTCAATGTGAAACATTATCTTCCAAAAGGAATGAGCTTGTTTCAACTTTAATTCTGTATTAAATACCAGTTTTACTTCCATTTCTTCAAAGCAATAAATCTAAAACAATGTGGAAAAGGGAGCCATGCAGGCAGGAGTTTGGGTCTCATGAAACAACTGTCCAACCCTAGCCATGGTTCACATGACGCTCTAGGCCCTTTCGGCACCATCGGTTACCTTTTCTGAATTTTGGACGGCGGTACCCTAGGGTCCCTTGTAGGTTTTTCTACCCTCCATAGGACGCAGATTTAGCTACTGTCTGTTCACAGAGACCTGCGCTGTCGCTTGAGTGTTGGTGAGATGTTTCAAAGATGCATAAAACAGCTATAGGAGACAGCGGGAACATGTACGAAACAGCACTAATCGGACACAACCCAGATTCGGCACAAACAAGGGACTAAATTATTTTCGCTCCTATGCCACCAAAATGTGGAACGCCCTGCCAACAGTCATTAAGACATGTGAATCCCTTGACTCCCTTGGCCTCTGTAAAATCTGAATCCCCCCCACCCCCCCCCCCCATTTCCCCTCACTGTATATGTATATTTTCCCTTTTTGCTTCCTATATGATGAATTCCTGTTCTGTTCTTTAGCTACATAGAAATGTCTATTTGTATGTCTCTAAATGTTTTGATGAATTGAACAATGTGGACCCTGTTGTAAACAAGTGTAATGCTTAATTGGGTCGTCCACTCACAGTTAATAGTCTTTGTATTGAGTTTGTGCTTGAAATGTACTGTAATTCTGCAAACTGTTAATAAATATTTCAATCAATCAATCAAAAGTGAACTGTACTTTCCTGTGTTTATTCACTGTTAATAAAGTACTCGAGTCAATCAAATCAAGAATATAATAAATCTGATGACTGACTGTCTTGTAGATCGGTTCTTGGACAAGAGACACGTCACGTCATACTACGGAGTAGTATTAGTAGTAGAAAAGGCTTTGGCGTTTGTAGCTGGCAACAGGCCCATGCACTTCAAACAGAGTTAAGAAGTTACATAACAACTTAAGCTTGGATGCTGCAGACAGATTATTATACAACAAGCGAGTAGACAAACACTCACTGCGCACGCCGCCGATCAAACAAACAACACACCTCTTGGAGTTGGTTAACATTAGCACGGTTTTGCCACTTCACTAACAGATAGCAACAGATAGCTAGTATCTGCTTGCTTGTCAAGCAAACGCTGAATAATAGAGAATATGGCTGTTACTGCAGAATAACTGTAAATATTACACTGTTATGCTAATGTCAAGTATAAAAACAGCAACATTACAGCCTTGACATAACGTTAAAATGCTGACTCTTTCAACGCTAAAAAAGAGCTAACTGTCATTAGCTACATTTTACACTTTTAATGGACGTTTCGACTGACTACTACACCAACACCAAATCATTTTCACACAATACGTTATGATTTCAACTCACCGGACGACTGTTGTGTTGCTCTGTTGTTTAACCGTCGGTAGAAAGGATGTATAAATAATTAAACCTGGTCAAAAGTGTGTGCCTCTCTCGAACAGAAAACGTTAGCACCATCTGACTGTGTTTTTATCTTGTTGGGTTTTGATGTGTCACCCATGCCCCTCCCACTTCCGCATGACCGCTTTGACACTTCTCGAAGTTACACGAAGGTGCCCGACTCTTCCATCGGCGGATGATGTAATCGAAATGGTCAAAGGTTTGGAATGGATCATTCTAAAGTTGTATATTTTCCCAATGAACTGTAACGTGTCGTATAGGCCTAATACTTACTTACTTGTATAATACTACTACTACGACTACTATAGCCGTACTGCTTATCTTTTCTGTTCTGTTCATTATAAGAGACAGATACAGTCTCAACGCTGTCATTGCAGCGTTTGCCAGTTGATGGCAGCAAAACATTTCCTCATGCTATTTTCTGAGTAAAATGATACATGAATATGATGTCGTGTGGGGGGCGTGTGTGTGTGTGTGTGTGTGTGTGTGTGTGTGTGTGTGTGTGTGTGTGTGTGTGTGTGTGTGTGTGTGTGTGTGTGTGTGTGTGTGTGTGTGTGTGTGTGTGTGTGTGTGTGTGAAAAGAAATGCATTCTGAGAAGGAAGACATGTATCCCGTGCATCACAAGCCGTGCATATCCACGGCTTCCTAAGCCGTGCACATGCCTATTCACACTATAGGCTGAGGAAGAAATGCCACTTGACAGTTTTCAAATCAGCCTCATGGTGGCGCTACAACCGGCGTCTCTCTCTCACACACACACACACACACACACACACACACACACACACACACCTATATATACTGCAATGTAGCCTCAATGTAGCCTATGTGATATATGATTCATATCACATAATTGGTTATACTTTATATAAGGCAGTGGTTCTCAACCAGTTGTCTGGAGACCACCAGTGGTCTCTGAGGGGGTTCCAGGTGGTCCCTAGAAGTCAGGACCCAGCTAAATGAGTAGAAATGGTTTCTTTCATTACTCTATACCAAACACAAATACAGCATAGAATTGTGGACAAAATATTTTCGAACAATAACAAAATTCTTGTGCTATAAATCTCATCAAATTGTGGTCCGTACATGCCACTCA